>NC_092875.1:279644455-279947481 GCF_028372415.1 Notamacropus eugenii | reverse complement strand
GACTACATTCACACTGTCCAAATATGGAGGGTACTTTGTGGGTCCACACTCAAAGTTCATGAGTGCCACAAATGCACTTATTCTTAATAATCAGCAAAAAAACACAATTAGTTTGAAGCAAAGGTATTTGCTAAGATAGCATAGTAAAAATAATAAACATTTCCCCTATAACCTTAGTGTATATTCTCCCACAAATATACTCAGTATCATTGGGGAGAGTAGACCCAAACAAGTAGTAACATACATTGTAAAAGACAAGCAGCCAAGGCAACACATACCTCTCACACTGTAAGGTTCCAATGTCCTTTCTCTTCCTAGGGTATCTTCAGGCTGTGCTCCTCTGGACATTAGCATCTCTACTAGGTAGACTGCTCATTTGGGCTCTCTGGGCCTCCTCCTCTCAACTCTCCCTTCAATCTAAGTTGGCTCTCTCCTCTGCTGCCAGGGGTCATACTCCTTGAAGCTGATTGCTGATTCCTCTGAATTCTCTCTCTCTACTGGATATGGTGTCTCCTACTTGGGTGAGAAGCTCTGCTACAAGACACCATGGACAGTAGAAAGGAGGGAAGAGGAGAGCAAGAGGAGAGGGGAGAAAGAGAGGAGGGAGGGAAGAAGTAGAAGAGGAAAAATAAAAGAGGAGAGGAGAGGAAAGAAGCAAAGAAAAGAGAAGAGGAGAGAAGTGAAGAGAAGCAAAGAAAAGTGAGCTCCCCTGTAGTCCTCTAGTAAAGCCCATACTCCACAAAGCTGTTACTTGCCTAGACTCTCTGCTGTCTCCAGAGATATCATATTTAGAATTTTGAACACTGCTAACTAAGGGTGTAGACAATATTCAGTCAGCCATTATAAGCTGCCTTGTAACTTTTCAGGGCAGCTAGTGGTGCAGTGGATACAGATTCCAGGTGTGGAATCAGGAAGACCCAAGTTCAAACCTGGTCTCAGACACTTACCTAGATGTATGACCTTGGGCAAGTAATTAAACCTGTTTGCCTCAGTTTCCTCATCTGTGAAATAAGCTACAGAAGGAGGCAGGCAAACCACTCTAGTATCTCTACCAAGAAAAGCTCAAAAAGGGATCACAAAGAGTCAGACGTGACTGAAATGACTAAACAATAAAGAACTTTTCAAACCAAAATATCCCTCTCTGGACACCATTCTTCTACATGTGTTTTCTCCTCCCTAAGAATACAAGTACCTTACAGTCAGAAACTCTTTTAGCTTTTGAATCAGCACCACCATTTCTTAGCAGAATCAAAGCCAATAAACATTTATTAAGTATCTAGGCACTATGCTAAGCATTAGGGATACAAAGAAAGGCATAAGACAGTTATCTGCCCTCAAGGAGCTCGTAATCTAATAGGGAAAGACCACACACAAAAAAGTATTAAGGAGGAAGGGGTCTGATGAAGTCCTGCAGCCAGGATAGGAATCATCTAGAGAGGGATGATCTGAGGTGTCAGCTAGCCCTCTAAAGGACAGAGAATTTGGGAGGAGCTCTCCAATGTCCAAACTCTACTCAGAAAGAGGGAGAGGTCCCAGGGGCTGGGCTTTGAGCTTCAGGGTTGATTTCACCTTGCAGGATAACAAGTTTCTGGAGATCATGAAATCCAGAAGGACCAGTGGGTGGGAAATAATGCAAGTGACAAGATGAATGCTTTATCATTCATTCATTTACTTATTCCATAAGACTGAATAGTTTACCCTTTTTGTTTGTTTTTATAGTGAACTCTCCTTCCAAACTTGCCTGCTACTATGGATACCACCATCTCTCCTATCAACCAGGTTTGCAATCTGTCATCCTAAACTCATTATTCTCATGTATCCCACATATCTAATCATTGGAAAAACTTGTTATTTCTCTTTTCATCATATCTCTCAAATATGTTCCCCTCCTCTCCACATACACAGCCATTACCAACCTAGTAAAAGTTCCCATTACTACTAATCTGGACTATTATAAAGAGTCTCCCTACCTCATATCTCTCTCCATTACAATCCATCAGCTACATGGAAAGTGAAGTGATTTTCTAAAAATAAAAACTGCAATCAGTTCACTATTGAACTTAGAATCATAGCTAAGTTCCTCTGTTTAACATTTAAGTATTTCTCACAACCTGGCCTCATCCTATATTTATAGTCTACATACATATTATTCCTCTTTTTGCATTCCATGACATAGCCACATTGACCAACTTGCTTTTCCAGCACATACAACACTCAGTTCCAATCCTAGCTTTCACCACCCTTCCTCACCTCCACCTCTTGGAATCCCTCAGTGGCTTCAAATTTTGACTGAAGTGCCATTTTCTATATTAAATTATTCCTGATCATTTATTTTGTATATATCTATATATATTCATACCACCCTCAACATAAAAATTTAAACCACTTGAGGGCAGAGATTACTTCACTTTTATCTTTGAATACCTAGAATTTGGTATATAATATATACATATATATAATAATTTGGTAAAACATAATAAACAATAAATGCTTGCTGATTGATCGATTGTTCATTAGAATTATGACTAGAAAAATCATATCTCAAAGGAAATAAATCAACTATTTCTAAGGAAAGATATTTTTCTTAGACCAAGTGATCCTGTCATTCTTATCCATACCTGGATCAAAAACCTTCACTGCCTCTCTGGAAAGCTGCAGACAAAGTCCAAGCTCTTTAACCCTGATATTCAAGGTTCCTTCTGTTACTTGATTGAACATACCTTTCAACATTATATCCTACTACTATGCTTCACAACCCTGTGGTATATGGCAACACTGGACTACTCAATATCCCAAAAATATACCCTAAATTTTCAGGAAAAAAAATTTTCAGGACCTATAATGTCCTTCTTCCTCAGTTCCACTGATCTCTTCACAGTGCAGTGCCGCACATCCTCTGTAAAGCCTTCCCTCCTTTACTCCAAGTAAGAAATCATCTCTCCCTCTTTGGTATTCTCATACCACATTTTTTTTTATACTTTGATTAACCACAATACAAGAATGTGACAGTCTACTATCTATATTTATTTGTCTTCTTTCCTCTACTAAATTATTAGCTTTGTGTAGGCACAGGTGATATACATAATAACTACCACAGGGGTCTAACAGTGTCTTACACATAAGAGATTCCCTGATTTTGAAGGATGAATTAATAATTCAACGAAGTAAAACACCTGAATTTATTGGCTTCAAGATCTACATCTAAATTCAAATATTTCAACTAAAATTGGAATCTGTAAATCTAGCTTTTCAAATAATCACTTTTAGACAAGTTTTCAACCCATACTGACATGATTTTTTAAAAAGTAAGAGTTTAACAACTATCAAGAACATCACTAGATTTAACCAAGAAAGTCATCTTTGGGGGGTTTTTCTTAGCAACTTCTACTGAATTTTTTTTAAAAAATCATTATAGATGTCATTGTAGTGTCATCTGCCAGCTCATAGGCAGAACACATCTAGACAATAGAAGATTAAATGATCTGTTAAACATCTTCCACATACCATTAAATAACTAAGAGAATACTCTTTTTCTCCATAAATGAAAATTGTGATAGTTAAGAAACTCCGTTAAGTATTGGCTTTGAATAGTGCAAAATACTTTTTCTTACCGAAGAGCTTCTAAACAACATACAAACCAGGAAGCTAAAGCTAAATGACTATAGTTTAGACTTCATGTTTAAGTAAACATATCTAACACGTGCTTTTCTTAGTTTACTCCTGTAATTCTTGTTCATGCTGATTATAATTATCCCGCAACTATGGCAATATTCTCTATTAACAAGATGTTTGGAAACATACAATTACCTAACAAATAGTATACTCTCAGCCCTTATTCTTTCATCAACTAAACATCTCAAGACATTGTTTTCTGTTTTTACCATATTCTCTAGATAAACTGATCTTTCTATGCACAAAATTCCAGGCAAACAAAATACTCTACTAGAATAAATCTAACTATTTTTATCAACTTTCAAAAAAAATTACCTGATATAAAAGGCATTATATTAACTCATTGCTAAATACTTTTAAAGCATTTGCTGAATGTTATCAAATATAAAAAGCAAGTAATGTGTAATTCATAGTAATGTAACTGCATATCTCAAAAGCCAAGATCTAAGGCTATTGAAATATCTCATACAAACTTAATTGTAAAAAAAACCCTCTATGACTGTTTAAATGTTTAGTACAACACTTCAGGCAAGTAAATTTTTATCAGTAGAGAATGCTGGCATTTAAATTAGATATTCCAAATAATTTGATATTGTCTCTAAGTTCTTGTAAACTGTGGCAGCCAACTAAGATCTGGAAGTCTCTATCAAAAACACTCAACTGTTTTCCTCTTTTGTTGGGAGAGGTCTATGAAAAATTATTTCCTTTGATTATTGCAGAGGAGCAAAAAAAGAATAAAGGAAGCAAAATACTCTCCTTCTTTTACTCTTATATTGTGTTTCCTGTCCCACTTGGATTTTCATTCTGCCTCTTTTTAACTATATATGTCAACCAGCCTGGGGGTTTGGGGGAGAATTATTTCTTTCTACACCTTCCTCACGGGTTTATCAGCATGAATAATTTTCTTCTAAAAATCTCTTGCTCCTAACGCTCCATTATTTTTCTTAATGGTACTGCCATTTATCTGGTTACTTTGCACCTTGCTACCATCTCCTTCCTATCCAATCATTTGCCAAGTCCCCTTGATTTTTACCTCCAAAGCTTTTCCAATATCCTAGACAACTTTAAGAGTCTCCTGACCTTCATCATCCTAGTCAGAGATTATTTTTCTCCTCATACCTTGCATAGCAGGTTATCCCCAATTCTTCTACATTTATCATTTTCTTTTTCAATCTATAGTTTTTATTAAGATAACAGAATCACAGACTTCAATCTAGGAGTATTAGAGATTTTCTCGTTCACTGGTTCCCATTTCAATCAATCAATCAATAAACATTTATTAAGCACCTATGAAGGTACTGTGCTAAGTGCTTGGGATACAAAAACTGGCAAAAGACAGTGCCTTCCCTCATGGAGCTTACAATCTAAATGAGGGAGACAATATGCAAACAAAGGCATACAAAGCAAACTACATATAGGATAAATAGGAAATCATTAAGAGTGAAAGCACTACTTGGTGCTGGCTAAGAAACAGAGGGGTAGATCAGTGGAGTAGACTAGACACACAAGACACAGTAGTCAATGACTATAGCAGTCTACTGTTTGATAAACCCAAGGACCCCAGCTTCTGGGATAAAAATTCACTATTTAATAAAAACTGCTGGGCAAACTGGATAATACTATGCTGAAAACTGGGCATACACAAATGCCTGATATCATATATGAGAATAAAGTTCAAATGGGTACAAGATCTAGGTATAATGGCTGATATTCTATACAAACTATGGGAGAAAGAAATAGTTTATTTGTCAGATATATGGAGAATGGAGAGATTTTTGACCAAACAAGATAAAGACATTATGAAATGCAAAATGGATAACTTTGATTACATTAAATTCAAAAGTTTTTGCACAAAACCAATGCCACCAAGATTAAGAGGGAAGCAGAAAACTGGGAAAGAATTTTTGCAAGTAGTGTCTGTGATAAAGGTCTCATTTCTAAAATATAAAGAGAACTGAGTCAAATTTACAAGAATACAAACCATTTCTCAATTGATAAATGGCCAAAGAATATGAACAGGTAATTTTCAAAGGAAGAAATTATAGCTATCTATAGTCATATAAAAAATGCTCTAAATCACTATTAATCAGAGATACAAATCAAAACAACTCTGAGGTACCACATCACACCTATCAGATTGGCTAACATGACAAAACAGGAAAATGATAAATGTTAGAGAACTTGTGGGAGCGTTGGAACACTAATTCATTGTTGGTGGAGCTGTGAGCTGATCCAACCATTCTGGAGAGCAATTTAGAACTATGCCTAAAGGGCTATAAAAATGGGCATACCCTTTGACCCAGCAATAATGCTTCTAGGGCTATATCCCAAAGAGATCACACAAATGGGAAAAGGATTCACATGTACAAAAATATTTATAGCAGCTTTTTGTGGTAACCAAAAACTGGAAATCAAGGGGATGCCCATCAATTAGGGAGTGGCTGAACAAGTTGTGGTATATGAATGTAATGGAATACTATTGTGCTATAAGAAATGATGAACCCATGGACTTCAAAAAAACCTGGAAAGACTTATATGAACTGATGCTGGGTGAAGTAGGCAGAGCCAGGAGAACATTATACACCATAACAGCCACAGTGTACAAGGACTATTTTTAATAGACTTAGCCTTCCACAGCAATGCAAGGACCTAATACATTTCCAAAGGACTCATGATGCAAAATGCCATCCACATCCAGAGAAAGAACTATGGAGTCAGAAAGCAGAATGAAGTAAACTATTTCTCCTTTGTTATGTTTTGTTTTGTTTTTCTCACGGTTTCTCCCATTCTTTTTAGTTCTTCTCTGCCACATGACTAATATGAAAATGTGTTTAATAGGAATGTATATGTAGAACCCATATAAGATTGCATGTCATCTTGGGGAAGGAAGGGGAAGGGAGGGGGAGAAAATTTGGAACTTATGGAAGTGATGGTTGAAAACTGAAAACAAATAAATTAATAAATTTGGGTTGGAAATTTAAAAAAAATAAAAAAGAGCAAAAGCACTGAAATTAAGAGGGGTTGGGGACAGCTTCCTATAGAAGGTAGAATTGTAGTTGGAACTTAAAGAGAGCCAAGGAGGTCAGAAAAGTGGACAAGGGAGAGCATTCCAAGCCAGGAAGACAGCCAAAGAATATGCTAGTATGGGAGAGATAGAGTGTTTTGTTCACAGAACAGCCAAGAGACTAGAACCACTGGATCAAAGAGTATGTGTCCAGGAATAAAGTATAAGAAAACTGGAAAGGGAGGAGGCTAGGTTATGAAGGGCTTTGAATAACAGAGTATTCTGTATTTGCTCCTGGAGGCAACAGGAAGTCACTGGAGTTTATCTAAATTGGGTAAGGGGGGGTTGACATGATCAGACCTCTGCTTTAGGAAAATTACTTTCATGGATGAATGGTGGATGAAATGAAGTGAGCAGAGACTTGAGGCAGGCAGACCCACCAACAGGCTATTGTAATTGCACAGGTGTGAAGTGATAAGGGCCTACACAAGAGTGGTGGCAGTGTCAGAGGAGAGAAGGGGGCATAACAGAGATGTTAAAAAGGTGAAGTCAATGGGCCTTTGCAAAAGATTGGATATGGGAGGTAAGGGATAGTGAAGAATCCAGGATGACTCCTTGATTGTGAACCTGAGGAACTGGGAAAATGGTGTTGCCATCTACAGTAATAGGGAAGGTAGGAGGCAGGGAGCATTGAACAGGAAAGAGAAGTTCCATTTTAGACATGAGTTAAAGATGTCTGTTGGACACACAGTTCAAGATGTGTGAAAGTCAGTTAGAGGTGCAAAACTGGAGGTCAGAAGAGAGATTGGGTCAGGAAAGATAGATTTGAAAATCATGAGCATAGAGATGATAATTAAATCTATGGAACTGATGAAATCACCAAGTAAAATAGTATGGAGGGAAAAGAGAAAAAGATCCCAGGATAGAACTTCAAGGAAAACCTATAGTTAGAAAGGGAGATCTGGAGGAGGATGTAGCAAAGGAGACAGAGAAGGAGCAGTAGATAGGGAGGAGAATGATTTTCCAAAAACCTAGAGAAGAATGTATCAGGAAAGAGACTGACTAATAGGTTCAAAGACTGAAAATAGTTAAGGGAGAATAAGTGCTGAGAAAAAGTCACTGGATTTAATAACTTGAAGAGAGCAGTTTCAGTGGAATGATAATGTCAGACGTCAGATCATAGGGGTTAAGATGAGAGTGAGAGGAGAGAAAGCAGAGGCATTCGTTGTAGACAGCCTTTTCAAGGAGTTTAGCTACAAAGGGGAGAAGAAACATAGGATGATATTTAGTGGGGACAGAAACAAAAAATAAAGGGTTTTTTTTTTTCAGGAAAAGGAGACAACACGTTTGTAGGCAGTAGGAAATGATCCAACACACAGAGAAAGATTGAAAATAAGTGAAAGAGTGGGGATGACAGAAGGGATAATCAGTTGGAGGAGACAGGATGGAACAGGATCTCTTGAACAAGTAGAGAAATTTAGCCTTGGTAAGGAGTAAAGGCACTTCATCATGTGAGACAGGGGTGAAGAAGGAGCAAGTTGCAGAAAGCACCCTAAGTGATAGGAGATGAGGAACAGGGGAAGTATGAGGTAAAGGTCTCAGCTGAGAGTGGTAGGAGGGGAGTATTGGGAGACTTTAAGGAGGGATGAAAAATTTTAGAAGAGTCACTGTGGTGAGTGGGATAGTAAGTTAATAAGGGAGGTATACTAGGATTGTCTAGTAGCAGTGAGGGTTCAGGTAAGTTTATATAACACAAATTTTTGTGGACCCAGTCAGAATGGTTGCATGATTTTCTTTCCTTTCATTCAGTAGTACATGTGTAGGAATGAAGGCAATGAATGGTTGGAGTGATCTAAAGTTAAGGCAATATGACAAGGTGGGTAGGGATTCAAAAACCACTAAAGGATTCGCAACAAGATTCCAAGGGGTCTTAATATTAAAAATACGTTTTTCCTCTGCAACAAGTATGTGCACACTTGAAACATAATGTTTGTTTCTGCATTAATTTGAAACCATCAAGACCATGGGCACAATTTTAGTGTGTGGACAGCAATTAAATCAAATGCTGACCACCTCAATAAGAACGATGTGTTCTTATAGTTTCTCAACCTGTTGTCAAATTGTTTCCAAACTGCCACAAGGGTTCAATATTCAAATACAAACCAATTCCCAACAGATGGTCAGGTGCATGTCCTTACTTTCATTTGTGTTTTGTATGCTGCACCAGAGCAATTCCTCCGTTTTTCCCTGTTATCCTATAATCATACCTCATCAGTTATCTAATCACATGATCAAGATGTTACAAAAATTTCTGTTCTTACAACACAAATGTCAAGCTGTTTAAAAAACATGATCAGTGGGCATGCATGTTATAAACCATCATGTGCTTATCATGGACCCTTCCAAATGTTCTTCAAAAATAAATTGCCTCTCTTTACAATATAAAGACTGTTTTCTGATTTAATCTTCACCTCTGTTTATGCTACTATTCTTCGTCTGGTGGACTTTCAAATAAACTAGCTGGCAACACTGGTCAGAATTTCTATGAGAGTGTAGCCAGTGTAGTCATTGTATAAACAGTAGAAAAGACAGTCATGTAAGAGATTTATTTATTTGTAAGCATTATTTTATATACAAATATTGATATAAAAAAACCTTATTACTTATTTACTTGTCATTAGCCAACAGAAAAGAAAATATTTTATAATGTAAGTAGCTATGCATTTTCATCAGTTGGTTAGGTAGCTAAAATTTAAAAACTGAATTTCCATTTCTCATTTGGTTTGTAAAATTCTCATACCATATTTCACCACATATTTATGTGAATGAGTAGTTTCACTTGATTCTTGTTTTAAATCAATATAAATACAATTTAATGTTGAGCCAAAAACTACAAACTTTTGTTCAAATAAAAAGTCCATCACCAAAATACATGATTAGTATATTATGTTAAACACCTTCTTAGCTGTAACTTATTTCATTTAAAATGTTATAGAAACTAAATATAAAATTTACATAAATATAAATTTATAAATTCCTATAAAATTCATAGGAATTGTTGAAGAAAATTGTAAGTATGAGGTCTTATAGGACTATTGTTTTTAATTCTTACAGAGTATCTCACTTAAAAATTAATAATTATTTTATAATTTCACAGGATTTTATAATTATAAGTAGGCTAAAAGTTTATGTTTTCTAAGTGCGTAATATAAATTTTAATTTGGAGTTTTTCTCAGCAAGTTACCAGCAGGGTTATTGTAAACACTTGAAGGACATATCTAAAAGAATATTATGAGCAGTATACAAAGTTACCCATGGAACTCACAACACATTTTTGTAGCTGCTCAAAATTCATGAATCAAAAAATGTTGAGAATCACTACTGTAGTTTACCTACCTCATTTTACAGTTAAGGAAATTGCGACACAGAGGAGCTAATCTTGGACTTAAGTTCCATGAGGTCTTAATCTAATTAATTTTTGTCCACATCAGTCAATATTAACCTATATATATTTCTACCAAAATCTTATGAGAATGATCCATACATACATTGAAGTTATTCTTTATGAAAATACAAGAAGGAAAAAGGCAAGCTACTCCAGATATTCTCTAAGTAGATTACATCTATCTAGATCATAAAACTGAAATATCATGATAATATAAAATTATACCATATTTATTGATTTGAAGAAAGCATTTGACTTAGTGGGACAAAATGAAGATTTCACAGCTTTCAATGTGTCTCCCAAATACATAAGAATTTTATATAACTATGTAATTGTGCCTATCAAGATAAGTTTGTTACCAATCTAAACCAATCTAAACAACCAACCAAACTAAAACAATACCAGACTAAAAAACTAACAAGCTAGCTATTTGACTATGCAAAGTATTACAAATTCACAGATAACAACGTTATCCAAATTCATAGATGCAATTTATGAAGTATCACCTAGCCCTGGAATACTACAAAGTCTATTCAATGAACTAAGCATTATGAGATTGCTTTTGCAGTTCAGGATAATTAGAATAAAGTGAATGAGATATACACCATACAGGCTATAAAATACAATTTGGATGAATTGTCATCAGTAGGATGGGTTCTATTTAAGGCCCTCTCCACTTCTCTCTACATTCGCTCATCGTGATATCTTTAGTTCTCATAGATTCAAATGTTATCTGTACTCTTGATACATAGCCCTTATCTCTCCTGAACTTCAGTACCTTATTTCCAGCTGCATGTTGTACAACTTCAGCTAAATGTCCTACAGTCAACCTAAAACTCAACATGTCTAAAATAGAAATCTTTTGTTATTTTTAGTTTTCAACATTCATTTCCACAAGATTTTGAGTTCCTAATTTTCTCCCCATCTCTTCTTTCCCTCCACCTCTTAACACCTCACATTCTGATTACCCTTTCCCTCAATATGCCCTCCTTTCTATCATACCCCACCCTTCCCTTATCCCAATCTTCTCTCTTTTCTTGTAAGGCAAGATAGATACCCCATTACCTGTCTTTCTTATTTCCCAGTTGCATGCAAAAACAATTCTCAACATTCGTTCCTAAAACTTTGAGTTCCAACTTCTCTCCCTTCCTCCCTCCCCACCCATCCCCACTGAGAAGGCAAACAATTCAATATAGGCTATATATGTGTAGTTTTGCAAAAGACTTCCATAGTAATCATCAAAACAGAATTCTTTATCCTTCCCATTTAACCTACCTGTCCCCCTTCCTAACTTCCTTATTTCTCTCATGAGAAAAGGTCATTCTTCCAGTCACAAGCTAGGAGTCAAATCAATTCTTTGCGACTCTTACCACCCACAACTAATTAATTGCCAAGGGTTTTAGATTCCACATTCTTAATATAGCTCACATCCATCCCCTTCTATCTACTCTAACTAGAAAATTACCCTAGTCCAGGCACTTACCATCTTTACAATGACTGAACTGGCCTCCTTGTACCCAGTTTGTCCTCTGTCCAATACTTACTCCATTTGGAGCACCACTCCAATCACATCACTCTCCTGCTCAAGGAGGTGCAATGTCCTTCGTACAAACTTCTCCAACATTTAAAACCCTTCATAAAGGGTCTATCATGCCATTGCAGACTGACTGCACATTCCTAGAGAGCCAAAATTTTCTCTCTGACCAAATTTCCTAGCTGTTCTTTCCTGTACACAACATTCCAACTCTGGCCTCCATGCATTTCCAAGGTTCATCCCCAAAGCTACCTCCTTTAGGAGGACTTTACTGACGTGCCTACTTATTACTGTCTTCTCCCTCACACAACTGCATATATCCTATACACATTTATTTCTGTGAATATATTGGATCCTCCCAGTAGGAGGTAAGCTCCCTGATGAAACCAGTTGACTTGCCAGTCCAAGTAAACTGAATCTAGTCAGTTTTACTTCAGTATAACTTACATGTATCTCCTCTCCACTCATGCTACTCTAGTTAGGCCCTCATCAACTCTCACCCAAACTATTGCAATTATACTCTAATGGGTCTCCTGACTTTTACCACCCTCTATATGCCATTCCCCTCCACCACCTTTCTATTCATTCCTCTCACCCTCAAAATTACCTAGTATTAATTTGATATATACTTATATGTGTACATAATATTTCTCCCTAATACAACTTAAATTCCTCAACAGCAAGTAGTGACTTGAAATATGGCTGTAGTCCTTGCCCAAATGGTGGTCTCATGAAGGGAGGGCTTCAAGAAAGAGGTTTTTTCCAGGGTAGCAAGGTGGTAGATGAGAAAGTCAGACAAAGAGTCCAAGTATAAGGCAAAGCTTGGCTGAGGTACTGCCTAAAATGATAAAAGTCATTGGAAATGTCAGCAATGACGAATAATGGCTCCACCAGAGAATACCAAAGAACTTTTCAAAAGGACACTGCATGCATACAGCTAAGTGGTACAGTGTATAAAGTACTGGTTCTGGAGTCAGAATGACCTAAGTTCAAATCTAGCCTCAGACAGTTACCAGATGTGTGGCCCTAGGCAAGTCATTTAACCCGAACTGCCTCCAAAATAAAATAAAATAAAGGACATTGCACTAAACATAAAGGAAAGTTAGCAAAGAAATAGGATCATATTTAGAGGGGGAAGAATTATGGATATCAAGCCCAATCCCCCTATTTTACAATGAGAAAACTGAGGCACAGTTAAATGACGTGTAGAATCACACATCTAAGGCAGAATTTGAACCTATATCCCCTTGACTTTAAGTCTAGTATCTTATTCACTATACCACACTAACTCAATGAATCATCACATTAAGGATTTGATCTCAATTGCTTAGAGAAATTTTTAGGGAGTAAGGCAGAGGGTCCAGGAAAGCAGCATTCAAGAAATAAAATCCCCTAGGAAGATACATATCACATTCTGATCAATCTTTCCTGTCGGTTTAGTTGAAATCTGTTGCCTAATCTAATCTAATCTAATGACATTTCAAACCAAATGAATTTTTTTCTCATCCACATTGACCTCACCAAACAAAATTAACACTTAAAACAGTAATCTTTACTGGTGATTAAACAGATTCAAGAAATGCATATGACATTGAGTATATCACATGACAAAAACAGGCACATTCAAGAAAAAATTAAGTCAGTGTTTCAATTCAAAGTTACACCTATTATGGAGATAAAATGTAGAAATAAAAAAACTAGCAAATTATTTTTCATTTTCATAAGAAGGTCCTTATCTATACATGATGTCCTAAAAGTCTCAGTGCAATTTTAAGCTTTAATAATACCTTTCTGTATTTTCTGTATATTAAGCTATTAAAGTTTTAAACTGCACTAAGACTTTTGAGACACCTTGTAAAAGTTGCATTTTTGAAAGGTCACAGAAAATTTTATGTAAACAAAATTCTGAATAAAATTATTTGACAATTTTTGAGGGAGGGATTCATTTACCTTCAAGGGATTTAAACTTAATTAGGAAAGCAAAATGAACCTGTTCTACTCACAAATGCCATGTGAATAAAAAGTTTGAATGTATAACTTGTATTGTCTTCCGTATTCACACTGATGGTAATTATTAACAGAAAAATATGGTTGCTTCTTACAGAACTGTCCTATAACTTAGACTTCACAAGCCTTATACAATCCAACTTTCAATTCAACAAATAAATTACGTACCTACTATGTACAAGGAACTATGCCAGGTATTCAGGATACAAAATGAATGAATATGGCACAGGCCCTGCTTTCAAAGAGCTTTCTCTATAATGATGGTAAAGACAAAAGCAAATTATTGATACAAGAAAGAATAAGATGAGCACAAAAGAGTAGGGCTAGGTAACAAGGAAGAGAAATTTGAGAAGGAAGATTACTTTCAATAACAGAAGGAAAAGAAAGCTTCAAAGAGGAAACAGCTTCTGAGTTGGCTCTGAAGAAAGGGACTTCCTCAAACTGCGATGAAATGGCATGAACCAAAGCACAGAAACATAAGGACAGGATGGGAATGGGGGTGCAGTTTGCCTGGTAGGCAGAGAATCTGAAAAAACAGAGTATGAGATGGGCTATTCAGGTAGAAAAGGAAAATGGTAGACTTGAAGTAAATGATAAGAATGATACATATGAAATAAGTAGGTAAGGTGAGGTTCAAATTCCACCTCCAACATTTACCACCTATATAACAATCATTTACCTTCTCCAAGGCACAAGATTCTTATATGCAAAATGCAAATAATGATGCTTATAAGATTTAACTCTTAAAGCATTGTGGAATCAAATGAGATTAAGTGTCAAAGGTTTTGCAAACCTTAAAGCTCTGTATGTTATTGACGATGATGATGATGATGATGATAATGATGACGATGGCAATGATAATGAAGGTGCATGCTTTGAATGCTAAAGTGAGGGATTTGTGTTGTGCTTGGCAGGCTATTCAAGGTTTTTAAGTAGAAGAGGAACATAATCAGAATGGTACATTAGGAAGATTACTCAGGTATAGCTGGGGAAGATCAATTAAAGGGAAAATGACTGAAGGCAGAAAGACCAATAAAGAGGCTATTTAAATGGTCTAGAGAAGAAACAACAAGAACCTAAACTAAAGTTATCACAGGTGGAGTAGAGAAGTCCAGTGTGAGAAATATTGTGAAGGGTCTAAGTTCCCTTCCATTCTAAATTGTGATCATATCAAAAGTTTGAAGTTTGGCCACTGATCAGATGTTTGAGGTGATGGTATAAAGACAATGAAAGGTTCAAACACCACTGAAAGTAAAGAGTCAAGAAATGTGCTGAGGGACAGGTAAGAGAAAGGTGTTTAATTCAGACTATTCCTGGCTACAAAATAAAATGATCTGTAATTTATTTACATCTACATTTGCATTGCATCGAAATAGATTATGCCCACTCCTACTTTTCTCCATCTTTACAATTTCACTTGATCTCATCAGTATCCATGACTTAAACTAATGACTCTAGGATCTATTTGTCCAACCCTAACCTCTCTTTCAGCCTTCAGTCCTCTATCTCCAGCTGCCAACTAGGCATTCCACAGACATTTTAAACTCAACATGTTCAAAACTGAACTCATTATCTTCCTTCCCACCCATCCACATCCCAATTTTTGTAAAAGATACCATCATGCTCCCAGTCACCCTCTGACTCACAAACTAGGTGTCATTTTTCCTAGTGTTTAGCACAGTGCCTGGCACATAGTAGAAGCTTAACAAATGCTAACTGACTGACTGATTACTTTTTAGTAAATTCTTTCTTAAGTTCCTTCATCTCACTGTGCTACTCATTATATAGCATTTGTTTCAGCATTCTTGTGCCAGCCCAATGCAAATTATAATAAAGATGACACATAAGGAATTTAGGTACTCTGTATCCCAATTAGACTGTTCTATCATTTTATATAAACTGCATGGGAGTGACAATGATGAAACTGGCCTGTAAATTACATCAAGAACAGATTTAGATTATAAATTGTTCACATGATCTCTAGAATGGTTTGAAATTCAATAAATCATTAACACCAAATCTTACTTTCTTGATACATTTTCAAAGTTATCTATTTCACTTATAATTTGATATATCATCAATTTATATCAAAAGTACTTACCTCTTAATATAGCACTGATAATAAATTTGGGTTGCATATAGATTTTACATGGTACAAGTTAATGTATAGCCTCTGAATTCTTCAGGCATATTTGCAATGACAGCCCAATGTAAGACTGACAAAAGATCCATAATCTATAACATAATTTGTTCACAGTATGGACAAAAACCAAGCTACTATAACTGATGAATCAATATAAATTCTCAAAGTGTCCTAAAGATGATGTACAGGTAAAGTGACTTGTCCAAGGTCACAAAGATAATAATAGAACAGACATGCAAATTCAGGTTTTCTAACTCCCTAACTCAGGGTTTTTTCCATTATACCATGCTGCTAACTACCCAAAGGATCATAATCCTGGACTGTCTATTTCAATACATGAACTCTCATTCAAATATGTATCAAATATGTATCTATAATATGCAAGATTCTGCCACAGGTTCTAAAAAGGCAGATAAAGATGAGAAAGTCTCTACCCTCAATGCATACTATTATTGGTGTTTTAATTAAAAATAGAATGCAGCAAATACCCCCCCCCCCCCAAAATGAACAAAGTACTAGGAAAACAGAAAGAGAGAAAAATCACTTCCATTTGGTGGTTAGCATGGAGGATGGTTGGGGTATGGTTTGAAAGAATTTAAATTCAGTAAACATGTTTTAAGCATCTACAACATGCAAGGGGGATACAATGATTATAGTCTCTGACCAAACGGAATTTGTTCTCATGAAGGGGAGGATACTTCATACAGAATACAACATTTGAAAGAGAACTTAAAGATTTCATCATGGCATAGAAAGAGCTGGCTTCAAGCTGGAATCAAGAAGGGTCCTGATTCTGTGAAATTGCAAAAAAGTAAATTTAGAATTGATAGAAAGAAAGGCACACAAAGGTTGAATGAGTTAATTAGGGAGGCAATGGGTTGTCCTCATGAAAGATCTTCAAGCAAATCCTAGAAAAACTATTAGGCATGTTGTAAAGTAGGTTCTTGCTCAGGACTGAATTAAACTACATGGCCTCCAAGGTCTCTTGATTCTGTGATTCTGAGTCAGCAGGACTAGGTTGGCATCCCCAGCTCTAGTACTTAGTAATAATAGCTGTGTGACACTGAGCAAGTTACATTATTTCTCTATTTCTCATTTGTAAAATAAGGATACAAATGAACAGACAATTAAAAGAAAAGCAAGCTATCAACAACCATATGTTTAAAAAGTCCCAGATCACTAATAAGACAAATTTAAATTAAAACACAATTCTGAAGTTCTATGTCACATCCATCAGTTTGGCAAAGATGACAGAAAAGGAAAATGATGGTCTGCTGGAGAGGCTGTGAAAAAGTCTATCCATTCTGGAAAGCAATTTGGAACTATAACAAAAATGTACACAACTATACACAATACCTTTTGCCTTTTTTTTCCTACAAGGAAAACAGATAGACAGACAGACAGACAGACAGACAGACATAGATAGACTAATATAGAATATTTACTGAGCATTTACTATGTGTCAGACATTGTACTTCTACATACAAATACAAGGAAGGCAAACAGACCCTACTCTTCAGATGCTAACAACATTCTAATGGGAGAAGCAAATGTATAAAACAGATCTAGAATGAGAGACACATACAGGGATGGCATGAAAATGGCCCAGAAGAGTTGAGGAAGCTGGATCCTAGAAAACTGCAAGGCAAATTTTCTGGTAGGAAAAAGATGGAAATGATGACCCAAGTAGACACGGCACAGTGTTGGAGACTACACTACAAAAAAGACCCATCTGTATAAAAGTATTCAAGATAGCATTTTTTGTTGAAAGATACAGAAACTAAGGGAGGAGGGGAGAGGTTGTGCCTATCAAAAGGAGAATGGCTGAACAAATTATGGTATATGAATGTAATGGAATATTTATTACGGTGCCATAAGAAGTGATCAAATGAACAGTTTCGAAAAGAAGTGGGAGGACCTCAATGAACTGACACAAAGTAAAGAGAGCTTCCCCTTATACACCAACTGCAACATTGTAAAGAAAAACAACTTTGAAAGATTTTAAAACTTCAATTGATGCAATGACCACACGAGTCCAGAGGACAGGTGATAAATCAGTCACATAACCCATCCCAGACATTTCTTAACAAATAGGCTATGGATTAGAAGTATGTATAACGAGACATACATTTTCAGATACATACAACATACGGATTTGTTTTGATTTGACTTACGCTAACTCGTTACAAGGGAGGAGTTTTTTGGGCTTTGTTTTTGTTTTTTGAGGGGAGAGGCATTTGGGAGGGAGAGCTAGAGAAAGCAATTCCAGAAAAAAAAGGAGACTGCATCAATGAAGTAGTTTTTAAACATGGGACAGAAGAACAGAAAGCATGTCAGAGAGAAGCCGATAAGCAACACAGCATTAGAACTTTAATAACAAAATCAAGTTATATATAAAGAAGATTTGTGGTTCTGTACACAATTCTTTTTCTGATCTTCCTATTTAGAAATGCTCATGGTTAGAGTACTTGCCAAAAATCAAAAATAAAATTAAATGAGGAAGCTAATACATATACTATCAATTTCACAGGATTATTGTAAGGAAAATGCTTAGCATTTATAGCCCCTTAGCAAACCTTAAGGGGCTATAAAAATGTAAAGGATTATTTTGATGACAAAGCACTAACCAACAAAGTTGGTTAGTGGTGGTGGTTTTTGGTTTTTTGAATTTTTTTTTTTTTAGTTTTTGTTTTCTTTAGAAGAGAGACAATCAAGTTCTGCACTGGCAAGATGCAGTCTGATTTAGTGTAAAGAGTATTAGACTGGTGGATTCAAGCTTCAGCTACACTTGCTGTCTCAGTTATCATGTACCAATCATCTCACCTACCTCAGCCTTAGTTTCCTTATCTGTAAAATAGGATTAGACTAGATATCAAGATGAGCCCAATCAATTCTGACGTCCCATAATACTATGAATTTCTAAGATTAAGCTGGCAGCTAAATATGACTGCTGTCCTTTGTTCTCAAAGAGAACCAGTATTATGCTAGAACACAGGACAGAATGGGAGGAGGAAGAAACTATAGGCAGAGAAACCAGTTACAACTATTAACAATAATATAGGCAAAAGGTAAAAAAGGTCTGAGATAAGATGCTAGTAATGGGAATGCAAAGGAGATAGCAAATAGGATAAAGACTATGTAAGTAGAAGTAGATTTTGACTAACGGAATGGAATACGTAGGAAAGAGGCATAAAGAATCAAAGATGATTCCAAAGTTCCCAGAATGGGTGACTGGAAAATAGTGATATAATTAAAAACAAGTCAAGAGGAAGAGAAGTTTTCATGGACATGTAGGGTTCTCCTAATTTAAGGCATGGTGAGAACGGACTAGAAGCAGCCCAATGCTATGAAAACCATACCAGTCATACTTCCACTGTAGTTTGTAGATCTCAAAGTCTGTAGTTTGAGATCTGTTAATGTATCCTGATATTCAGAAACAGGAATAGCAGAAGACTTTGAAAATTTTGAGATCATTATCTGCTTAAAGCAGTCTATTTAAATTTGGAATTCTAATTGTCACAATATGTTTTACTTATATCAAATTTATGTCTTCTACTTTGTAACTTTTTCCCTTCCAACTCTTCCTAGGGACCAAGGGACCCTTGTTCCCAGGGAATTCTAAGACCAATCAGAACAAGTCAGTTCCCTCTTCCACCTGAAACCTCTTCAGATGCTTGAAAGATAGCTTTTATGTTCACTGTAAATTTTCAGTTCTCCATGGTGTAAATATCCATCTTTCCTTCAGTATCCTTTCATGAGAGGATCTTGAGGCTCTTCACCATCCTGATCACCTTCGTTTGCAGTGTTCTCCAGTTTTATCAATTTCCTTCCTAAAATGTGACATCTTGAAATGATAAATACTGCAGATATGGTCTAACTAGGACCAGTACAATGCTACTATCACCTTCTTAGTTCCAGATTTCTTACCTTACCATTCTTTTCACCTGACTTTCTCAAAAGTTTCAAATAATTTCTTTTCAAAATCCAGTGGCTTTTTCTTCAACCTTCTTGACCTCTCTGCAGTTTTTGATTTCTAAAAAGAACTTAATACTGCTCTCTTGATTCTTTTTACTGTTTCACTACTGCTTAGCTTCCCTTGATGGGTTTTCCTCTAGCTCCTGACCCATAAGGCCTTATTCTTCTTTCTACTTTCCTGGTGACTTTACTCAATGTCATGAATTTATTTATTATCTCTAATGTCCTTTGAAAATTTGAACAATAATCCTCTTTCCAACATATCTCCTATTCTAGTCTTAATTTCTTTCCTGTTCTTCAATGCCATGTTTCCAGTTGCTAGCTGAAAATCTAAGATTTTGTGATTCTGTGAATATATCCCTTTCTCTATGCTCATGACTTCTCCCCTATTTTAGATTCTTATAACCTATTCCTTGGAATTCTATAACAGCTTCCTCTTGGTTTTTTTGCCTTCTAGCCTATTTCTTCTTTTTTTTTTTACTTTCCTATTGAGTATATTTTCACTATAGTCATGCTATGTAGTCAGACTAAAATAAATGAAAGAAATCGTATAACAAATCAGAACATACACATACATAAACATGATCTGCTACATTTTGTGAGTGACTTCCATATTTCTTTCTCTGAGTGTGGAAGGCATTTTGCCTTGAGAACCACCTTTGGGATTTTTTTTTTTATAAGAAGTTTTTGCGTTATTACAAAAATCCAAGTCTACCAGAAAAAACTCTCACACACTGTGGTCGTTGCTGTGCACAAAGTTCTCCTGGTTCTGCTCCTTTCACTCAGCATCAGGTCATATAAGTCCTTCCAGGCCTCTCTGAAGTCTTCTTGTTCATCATTTCTTATGGCACAATAGTACTCCATTACATTCATATACCATAATTTATTCAGCCATTCCCCAATTGATGGACATCCCCTTGACTTCCAGTTTTTGGCAACTACATAGAGTGCTAGCCTATTTCTTCTTTAATTTTCCTCCCAATTAAGGTTTCTAAGACACTAGTCTAACTATCTTATTCCTCTGATTAAAAATCCTCAGGGGCTCTCTATTGTCTCTAAGATAAAATACAGACCTATCATAGCATTCAAAGCCTTTTGCAATCTGACCTGCCTTTCTTGCCTCATTTCATTATTTGTGGACACATACTCTGTGTTCTACCCAAGGTGGACCAACCTTCCACCTCCCACCTCCATGTATTCACATTACTCATTTCCCCATGCCTGGAATTAATTCTCTTTGTTCTGAATTTCAAGAATTTTTTTTCCTTCAACTCAGGTGCCCTTTCTTTGTCAAATTTTAGCTTCTTCCTAAATTTGCAAATGTTCCCAGGATTACAATCTTGGATTATATTGACTTGTTTCAAATTGCCACTAATAATACATACAGACCTTTATATGCAAATTTATAGAGCAAGTAAATCAATATGATGTTCCTGAAGGATAGCAGCATTCATATACTGTGAATAGCCTTATTTGTTTCTCCCCTGCTTAGCATGGCCATAAAGCATCACAATCTCTGGAGTCGTTTGTCCTCATTGTATTCTCTGTGCAGGTACAAGAAAGGGATTCTTCAGAAGTGGTGTCAGCACTTTAATTATTCTTAAATAATATTTAAAATGTATCATTAAAGATTAGATATCCTATAAAAATGCCTCCCCCTCCCCAAATCTTTCAAGTACATATAGTTCCAGAATCTGAGACTTGGAGAGTCCTCCAGAGCCCTCTTGGCCAAACCATAGCTGAAAAAAAACCCTGTATATAATAACAGAGATGATGAATAGTTAATCCAACATTTGCTTGGATAGCTATAGGAAGGAGTAACCCTCATCTTCCAATACAGTTCCTTTTGCTTAGGGACAGCTTTGATTGTTAAGAGTTCTCTTTATGACATCTAATTTGCCTCTTAGCAACTTCCATACCATGTTCATAATCTTGCTCTCTGGATCTGAACAGAAGCACTATTTTCTGTCTAGTACTTTACTTTCTGTCTAGTGTTCTTTATTTCTTGATAAAAGTTTAAAGTCATGTCCTGCTCCATAATCTTCTAGTCAGAGTTGTTCAGATCATAAGTACAGATAGAAGATGAAGTTCAGATTTATATAACTTTATATATAAATATAAGAATATACATTATATATAATATGATATTTGTATATAATATGGTGTATTATATACAAATATATTTATAAAAATATAAAAATTTTGTATAACTTCAATTCCCCTCTTCTTTCTCCCCCTTAAACAGAATGCTGAGGGAAATACTGTGAAATTTCAGAGAATATCTGTAAGATGAAAGGTGAAAAATATGACTGATGTAGAATCACAGAATCTGAGTTGGGAGGGTTCTCAGGAGCCATATAGCTGAATACATACTGAACAGGAATCGTATCTGCAATATTTCAAGCAGTAATCCAGATTTTATTTGAATACCTTGAATGATGGGGAAACCACCAACTCCTGTACTCTGTTCTGATCAGACCAGATCTGAAGAATTGTGTTCAGTTCTGTACATCTCATTTTGTAAAAACATTAATAAAATGGAGAACAATAAATTGCATAAATAAATTGAAGGACCTTGAATTAATGACATATGAGTATCAGTTGAAGGAACTTAAGTTATTTAACCTAGAGAAACAAGTTTTTGGTGGGGAGTGACATGATTGCTCTCTTCAAGTATTTGAAAGACTACCAAATCAAAAAAATTTAAGTTTTGGCACTAAAGCAAAGAATTAGGAGCAGTATATAGAAATTACAAAGAGGTAGACTTCGTCTTGATAGTTGGAAAAACTTCCTTTTAGAGCTGCCCCAAAATGAAATGGGTTTTTTTCCTAGAGGGAAATAGTTGGTTGATCTTCTTTGGAATTATTTAAACAGAGGCTGGATGAGCACTTCTCAGGAATGTTATATGTGGTAAGGATTCCTTTTGGGTATTAGTTGAAGGAACTTTGAGGTCCCTTCCAACTCTAAATTCTGTGATTCTTGAGGTGGCAGTTGGGATAGCTTAGCAATTGTTTCTGATTTGCCCAGAAACCCTGAGGGTCTTGCCCTCCCAAATTGATTTTCTTTTTTTGACTAGGTAAAAGAGGCCATTCTTTTTCTCATTTCTTACCTAGGTTTGATCACTGAGTGGGTGTTGTTTCAGTCAAACTGAGACCTGGCAAAGACCTCGGCTTTAAAAAGGCCAAGGTCTCCCACTGCATCCAGGACCATCTCCTGTCCTGATTTATATCTTGTCATTGGACCCAAATGACTCTGGAAGAGAGAGTGAGTCTGGTGACTTTGCACAGCCCTCCCTCACTTAAATCCATTTTACTTCCAAGGTCATGGCATCACCTTCCTGATGCCATGGTCTTCTCTGAGAACAAAGGAGAAACGACTGTTAGCAAGTTTGTTCCTTCTATCCATTCTAAGTCCTAAGGTGCTCTCCATCTTCCAACACTATTTTGACTTTCAGGAAGAAGCAGCAAATCTCTCTTAGATGTAATAGCTCTTTGGATACTTGAAGACTGTAATCATGTCTCATCCAAGACTTTCCTTTTTTAGGATAAACATCTCCAACTCTTTAACCAATTGTGATATCATGTGATCTTGGGAAATTTGTACTTTCCTATTGCTAGGAATACCTTGCCCAGAATTTAAAAAAATATTGCACCTTTGCCCAATATAGTTAACTGTGTGCTTTTGAAATTATGATGAAGATTCAAACTACTACTGTTGAGATCAATAGACCTCAAAGTCTAGGGGAACTCAGAGGTTCTTTAATCCAAGCCACTCATTTTACAGATGAGGAAGTAGAGGCCTAAGAACATAAAGTGTTCAGCCCAAAGTCACATAAATAGTACATAACAGAGGTGGTGTTTCAACTTAGGTTCCCTCATTCCAGAACCAGAGTGGTTTGCTCTAGATCATGCCAGAAAAAGGTCATATGCCTTTTTTACCTATTTAGAACCTATGAAATAATTTATCTTAACTGTGATACTGTCACTTAAACGATATGACTCTCAGGTTAAGCACCCCTGAGACAAGAGAACAGCCCCAAAGCAGTTGCTCTCAAATAAGCTATCTTTCTATAGGAAAAGATTATTCCAGAGTGAATGAGTTCCAGGTATTAAAATCTTTCTGCTTACCTACATCAACTTACACCTTTATCCTGTAAGCCTTTTAACCCAGGCAAAAAAATCTCCCTCACCTCCCAAATGGAAATATCATGCTAACATATTTAAGCAATTAGACAAGATTACAGAACAATACATTGGACATGCTGAAATCTGAGTATTAAATGTGCAATTAATACTAAGCAAATTCAGAATTTACCTGTGAAGATCTTTTTTAAAGTAGTCTTCCTTGACATGATTCAGAAAAGCTACAAACTGGGCCTTTGTATTCAAACTTATTTGTACAACAAAATGAATTACATAAAAATGAACTAGGAATAAAATGACAGATTTACAACTAGAAGAGACCTCTGAAGTCATCCAGTCCAGCCTCTTCATTTTCCATATAAGGAAACTGAAGCATTAAGTACAGAATGACTTGTCTAAGGTGACAGAGACAATAAGTAGCAAATTCATGGTTTAAACCAGGGTCTTTCTGATTCCAAATACAGTGTTCTTTCCAAACTCTCCAGGTTGAAAATAATAAATCCTTATAAATATTTAAGAATATGTACCAACTGTAAAAAGAAAGAATATCCCAAAGTTAAAAGTATGCCAATAGCTAATAATAATTCATTTCAGAAAGAATTCAAAATAGAGCATTGCCATTAGGGTTTTAAGATATAACACTAATCTTTTCTTAACCTTGATTTCCTCATAGAACTTTCTTCTATCCACAGTACCTAGTAGCTTTTTTTTTTCACATAGGACACAATAATGTTAAGATAGTACTAGGTTAATTTCAAAATATAGCACTACAATTATCCCTTCCACATCATGACTCTCCCCATCACAGTTTCAACATATTGTGGGTTGGAATAAGATATTAAATAAGAATTTCTTGGGAGTTTTGCAAAACTGCAGTTGACACACAG
This sequence comes from Notamacropus eugenii, assembly GCF_028372415.1. Lineage (NCBI taxonomy): Eukaryota > Metazoa > Chordata > Mammalia > Diprotodontia > Macropodidae > Notamacropus > Notamacropus eugenii. Next base: position 279,922,672 of record NC_092875.1, on the reverse strand, counting down.
ATTATATAGAAAAAATTTAGAAACTGAAAAATTCACATATGTATAGTATTATATAATATCCACATATATTGTCTTTCAATACCATAATAATTCAGACTTCTTTTCCAGTAGATGTCCAAAAAAATTTGATGTAGATTTCCCAGATCATGGGGGCATCACACTGTTAACCCCCACAATGTGGAAGGGATAGCTGTGTGTGTACATACATATCTATATCTATCTGTATATGTGTGTATTTATATATATATATATATATATGTATCATTGTACTTTATATTCTAAGACATGAAAGCAAACTTCATAGTGACAATACTTTATATGGGTCACAATGACAGGGAAAATTAACCCAGACTAAACTTATATCATGGAATATTTTTCTAAGATATTTTAAATGTTAAATCAAATTATAAGTCTGCCACCCTGGTTCTGAAAATCTAATTCCAATGCCATGTTAGTCCTGAATTTAACAGTAAACTAGTAGTTTTTTTATTAATACTAAACTAGGCACATGAGTAGCTATTGTTAGGCAGTTGGCAGCAGAGGATTGGGGGTCCCCAAGGAGGAACAGACCTGTCACATAAACAAATTTACTATTTGGACAAATACAAAGGTAAGGAGTTCTAGTACCAACACATCATGTTGCCCAAGGACACTGCCAAACTGGTTCTTAAGATGCACTTGTTGTCTGAGTCTGAGTGGAGGAACCTTGGTAGTCAGAAGAGTCAGGCAGGAGTCCATTACATGATTTATGAACCAGAGCTTCACATCTTTCTATCCTAATTGCCACTGCCAAAAAGCCTAAGAAATGAAAGAGCATGCCACTTCTACTCCAAGCTGTACATAGCTACTCTTAACTGCTAACATGTTTCGGCTAATAGGTTACCTTCCTACTCCTCACTTAGGAAATTTAAGAGATGTTTAATAACGCTGTTTGAAAGTTCTGGTTAACTTCTGTTTCTTGAGCAAAGCTGCCACCACCACCATCACCCCACTGGATGCAGCCATGGCAAGCTCTGTATCAAACTGAATACATTAAGTAGATGGACAAAACACCAAGCATGACTGAAAACTCATCACAGCTTAGTTGTAGGGTTTGTATAATAGCTGCCATTCATTTAGTTTTTTTCTCCCCTGCCAGGCTATGTGTGAGGAAACTTAACAGATTTATATTTTCATTTGTTGGAAACTTTCCATTTTATTCAAGAAATATCTGTTCTGTTTAAATCCCTTGAATAACGAGGAAGTTTTGGTAATTCAAAGGAAAATACTATACTGGATAGATGATATAATCTAAACACATTTGAAGATGGAAGGCCAAAAGAATTAATTTTTAAGATTCTGACTTCAGTAAATTAATTCTGTTTACCATAATGTATTATTGTTTCAAAAGGATATAGTCCTCTTTTTCATGACCTAAATGTCACTCTCTTTCATAATGAATCTATGATTCAGGGTTTGACTTTTATATGTGGATCAAACATTTCTAAAACTGTATACATATTTGAAGTCTAAATTCAAAATAGATTTTTTTGCATCACCTTTCATGTTTTGCAAAGGTGGAAGGCTATAGGTGTGAAACACTGTAGATATCAGACTTTTCAATGTACTGGGTGGTTTTGTTGAATCATTATTTCTTACTTTTTTAATCTTTGTTATGAAAGAAGTCTGGCAAGGAAGAGGTGAGGGAGAGTTACACTGGAAAATGTTAGTGATGTAAGAACAAAAGGCATTAATAACTATATTTTCAAAGAAAGAAAATGAATACACACACACACACACACATACATGTTCCTTCTAAAGGGAAATTTTCTGATTAATTAAAATTGTTACGAGCTCCCTGGCTAACAAACTTTGGAGTCATCATTGATTCATCCATCTCCTGCATCTCTGCATCAATCACCAGATTCTGCCATTTATTCTTTTTAAATTTATTTATTTAAATTCATTTCATTAAATTCATTTCCACTACCAATGTCCAGAACATCATCACTTAAATTCAGGATTGTTACACTGGCCGCCTACCTCCAGTTTCCCCTACTTCTAATCTAATCTAATCTGATTCTGACCAATAAAAAAGAACTCGTTACTAAAGGAGAAATGACCATAACTTTGGGAGGAAGTGTTAGACTACTAAGCTATCTTAGTATTTGTAATAGATAAGAAAAGGAATGTCAGATAATCTGATATACATGTTAGAATTTGGAACTCTTTCTGAAGAGCTCAAAGTAAAATCTTAAGATCTAAATTTCTAAACTATTGAAGTCATATTATGAGAGACACAAACAAACAATTCCAATGACAAAGAACATGATGCTTCTCTAAAAGAGACTGATACCAAATAAGATTTGTAAAAGACAAGAACAGAAGACAGAAACAAAGATAAATATATGAAGAACAGAAGAGGCCATAGTGCTGTAAGAATTATGTCAGAAAGGCTGAAACAAATGATGAGTTCAGGCTTTCACTTAATACCAAGAAAAACAATCATGACTTTTTTAAAAATAGCATTGCAAGTAAGAGGAAAAGGAAATAAAATTGCTAGTAGGACTGAATGAGAACACAATAATGAATAAAGAGAAGACAGAATTATTTTATATCTTACTTCAGTTTTCTCTACTCTGAAGATAAAGCTTCTACAAGAAAACTAAGAAAAGTAAAACAAAAAAGGGTTAATATGAAACAAACTTGAGATAAGTGAAAATATGGCAAGAGAGTATCTATCTGCCCTCAATGAGCTTAAGTAAGCACAATGAAATGAACTACACACTAGGAGAGAGAAAGAAATGGCAGATGAAATTGTTAGACCCCTGCTGGAGAACTTCAAAAATTGGGGAGAGTTACAGAAGTTGTTCAGGACTGGAGATGGTCAAAACTTGAACTGATTTGTAATGAGTGAGTGAGCCTGAGGTAAACGACTGGCAGAGTTCTAATATGCCTTATACAGATGATGGCTTATTGCTCACTGGCTAAGTGGTCAAAGGATATGAACAAACAGGTCTAAAAACAACTAGTGACAACCACATGGTAGACTGCTCCAAATCACCAAAAAGATTTACCATAGCTAAGTAAGAGGAATACTGGCTCTAAAATCCCACTTCAGTCTCTTACTATCTATATCACCTTGGACAATTCATTTACTCTCCCAGGTGCTCTTTCCTCATATGTATAAAGTGAAAAGGTTGGGCTGGATGGCCTCTGGGATCCCTCCAAGTCCTAGATCTATGATCCTAATTTAAAAAAATGAAAACCAAGAGCCCTGCAGCAAATTGATGAAGATGATAAGGGAAAGAGGCAGGGATGGAGGGACTATTCCAAGGAAAATTAGCATGTAGACAGTTGGTGAAACTGTGAATTGGGCCAGTCATTCTGGAAAGCAACTTAAAATCATGATAATATGACTAAAATTTCCATACTTTTTGACACAGAGATACCACTGTCAGGCATATACTCCAAGGATCTCAAATATATATATATGTGTGTGTGTGTGTGTGTGTGTGTATGTACATATACGTATATATGTACATATATACATATATATGTGTGTGTATGTATATGTATATATACACATACACACCAAAATATCCCTAACAGCACTTTTTAAAGAAGCATAGAATTGGAAATTAAGTAGAATGCCACTGATTTGTGACTGACTAAACAAATTCTCCTTCTACCAGTTTGACCACTCTTTCAGTCTTCTTTGCTAGATCAGCAGTAGCAGCAAACTGTGAGTTTTCTGTCCTCGTCCCTCCTCTCTCTCTACTCAGTGATTTCATCAGCTCATATAATTTAATTATTACCTATCCAGTGTTGCCCTCTAAACACAGGTGTTCCTCAGGGTTCTGTCCTGGGCCCTTCTATCTTCTCCCTCTATATTACTTCATTTGGTGATCTCAAAACTCCCATGATTTAATTACTATCTCTATGCTGCCAATCTTCTGTTGACTTCCAATCTTGCATCTCCAACTTCCTCTCGGGCAACTCAGACTAATTATCTAATAGACAACAAACTCAACAAGTTCAAAACCAACCTGATTATTTTTCCCCTTACCCCTTCTTCCCTCCGTATTATTGTAGAAGGCAACACCATCCTCCTAGTCTTTTAGGCTCACAACCTACATATCTTCTTTGACTCCTTACTATCACTCACTCTCCAAATCCAATCTGTGGGTCCAAGACCTGTCAATTTTACCTTTGAAATATCTCTTGAATATGCCCCCTTCTCTCCTCTGACACTACTACCACTCTGGTGCAGACTCTCATCATCTTACAACTGGATTTTGTATTAACCTGCTCGTGGGTCTGCCTGCCTCAAGTCTTTCTCCACTCTAATCCATCTTCCATTCAAAGTGACTTTTCCTAAAGTACAGGTCTGAACATGTCAGCCTCCTAAACTCAAAAAATTCAGTGATTTCCTGATTTGCCTGACTTCTTTTAGCTCCCAACTAAAACTATCTTTTACAGGACTTTCCCAATCCCTCTTAATTCTAGTGCCTTCCCTCTGTTATTTCCTATTTATCCTATGTATTACTTGCTTTCTATATGTTTGTTTATCTATTATCTCCCCAATGAAACTGTGAGCTTTATGAGAGCAGAGACTGCCTTTTGCCTCTTTTTATATACCTAATACTGGGTACAGTGCCTGGCACATAATAGGTGCTTAATGAATGTTGATTGATTGATTAAAGCGTATTATAAATTCAACAAGTTTGTTTCAAGGAAGTCTTGATTATCTCCCTCTAAACTTCCTTTTGTTCTCTACATATTTTTAGAATTCTTTATCTTCTTATTTTTTATCTTTTTGTAACTAAAATTACTATTACTTTTTATTGCTATTACTGTTCCCCCTTATCCCACTCAAATTAAAAAATTAAATTAATTAAACTAATTAAAAACTCTCCCTTGTGATAAATAAGCATAATGAAGCACCATAAATTCCCACATTGGCCATAATATTTTGGTTGATATCTTTTAAAAGATCACCTTTTTGGAATGTGTTCTTTACCCCTTCCCTACCCAATGAACTTTCATTTGTAACAAAAAATTAAAAAGAGAGAGATGCAGTTCAAATGAAAAGCAAATTGTTTCCTGACAGTATATTCACTATTATTCTATGTCCATAATTGTACATCTCTGAAAAAAAACGGAAGATTATACATTTTTACAACTCTTTACTGGTGCTAAACTTGTTTCATTAGAGTCACACAGCATTCTCTTTGTTGTTGTTCTATTTACATTGTATTAGTTTGTATTTCTTTTGGTTCTGTTTACTTCCCTCTTCATCAGTATATATAATTGTCTCAATAATTTGAAACTTTCACATTCTTTTCTTTTGTTGCAACACTTGATCAAAAACATTCAAGCATTACCTCCCACGTACCAAACATTATTCTCGTGGCAGGATTACAAAGATAAAAGTGAAAATTATCCTTACCCTCAAGGAACTTAAAATCTAATCAAAAGGGAAAACATTTAAAAAAAAGTATGTGTGTGTGTGTGTGTGTGTGTACACGCACAATATCATTTTAAAAAGATGATATTTTAAGGGAAGCCACTAGCAGTGAGAGAGCGAAGGACAGGTTTTTGATCAGGAGAGCCCTCATGTAAAAGGTGGTGCTTGAGCTGATCCTTAAAAGAAACTAAGAATTCTGAGAGAGGGAAGTACAGAGTGGTTGCATTTCAGGCATGGGGAACAGCTAATAAAAAGGCAAGAAGGAGGAGACTGGAGATGAAGTGCTATTTATGAGGAAAATATTAAGAAGTCCAGTTTAGCTGGACTAGTTTGTGAGGGAAATAATTTGCAATAAGGTTAGAAAGTTAAAATAAGACTAGGTTGGAAAAACTTTTAATATCAAAAACAAGAGACTTTACATTTGATCTTGGAAGTCATAGGAAGACACTGAAGACTGAGTAGGGAAATGACATGGTCAGTTTTAGGCTTTAGGAAAGTCAATTTTTCAGCTCTTTGAAGAAAGGGTTAGAGAGAGAAAAGACTTGTGGCAGGGAGACCAATTAAAAGGTTATCAAAATAATAAACAGTCCAGGTGAGAGGTGATGAGGATCTGAAATAGAATGATGGTTATATGAGTAAACAAACAGACATAGATGTGAGAAATGTTATGAATGTAGAAATAATAAGAATTAGCAACTGACTGGATATGTGGGATGACTGACAGTGAGGACTCAAGGACAACAGCAAAATTGTGAATCTGAGTGACAAGATTCTGTTGCCCTTGACAGAAATAGGGAAACCCAACATAAGTTAGTTAAGAAAAAACCATAGCAAACCAAATGAACTCAATGTTTGTTTCTGACAAAGTCATTAATCTGGTATATGAAAAGAATGGTATACTTGCAACAACACCCAAATTTAAGCAACGCATATGATAAAATCTCTTATGATATCCTTTTTAGACAAGACAAAATACTATGGTCTAGACAACAATACAGTTAATCAATTTTAGAACTAGCTGAACCACCTTACTCCAAAAGTGTTGATCAATGGATCAACGTCAACCTCCATGGTTGCCTCTCCTGGCAGAGGGCCATTAATACATGCCCTTGGTTTTGCTCTGTTAAAATTTAAATCAGCAATTTGGATGAAGGCTTAGATGGAAGGTTTATTAAATTTGCAGATGAAATTAAGGTAGAAAAAATAACATGTATAATGACAGAACCAGGATCAAAAAGATCTCAACAAGCAGGAACAGAATGAATCTATAGGATTACCTGACACAAAAATTCATCTAAAATTCTGTACTTAGGTTTATAAAAACCACCTATAAAGAAAGTACAAGGCAGGAAGTTATGACCAGATAACAGTCTATATGAAAAAAGACCTAGGAGCTTTAGTGGACTACAAGTTCAATATAACTCAACAATGTGATGGGGCAGACCAAAAAAAGTTAATGTGATCTTAGATTGTATTAATAATTATTTCCTAAATTGAAATAAATTGATAGAAATATAATGGTCATAATGAAAGGGGGGGAGAAACCTGCTAAATCTTCCAAGGTCAGACTATATCTGAACCATTGTATTCAATTCTGAGTACCAAATTTTAGAAAGGACATAGTTAAGATGAAAGGTAATTTATTAAGCTTTATTAATCTTAAAATCATACCATATGAGTATTATTTAAAGAATTTAAATATCTTCAGCCTGATGAAGAAGAAACTTAGGAAGGACATGATACCTATTTTCAAATAGATGAAGGACAATATAAATAGAGCAAGAAGGAAACTTAGAAACTACCAAGTTCAACCTGTTCATTTTAAAGTGAAGAAAGTAAAGTATAGAGAAGTTAATGACTTGCCAGTAAGTGACTAACATAGGATTTGGACCCAGATCTTGATCCCAGGCTCATCACTCTTTACACTACAGCACACTGCTTTTTGCTTAACCCCAGGAGGCAGAACTATGCTCAATGGATAGAGAACAGAGAGATGTAGATTTCAGCTCCTTCCAAGAAAAAAAGCTTTGTAACAATTAAGGCTGTCAAAAGTAGAACAGGCTATTTCAAGATGTACTGAGTTGCCCATCTCTAGAAGACTGGAGGCAGAAGAGAAATGAAGGAATGTTTGTATATATAACTCCTGTTTGGGAGAGTCAGACCAAACTTATTCACAGAAAAGTCAATTTCAGGATTTGAAGTCATGAAAGTTTTTATCTTATTACTCATTCTTACATTTTATGACGCTTGTTAGGGTTGTCAATTGAAGAAATTATTATTCTACAGATAGGAAGTAGTAGATTATATGACCTCTAAAGTCCCTTCTAACTCATAATCTGTGATTCTGATTTCTCTGATTCTGTGAATCAAGGATAAAAAGTAAAATAATAAAATAATAACAATAATAGTCAGTGAATTCATCATTCAGAATATGTAAAGTCTTTGACAAAGTATATGCTCGACAAAATTTGTTGAACTGAACTGACCTGAAACGAAGAATAGGTTTTATGGGGGAAACTTCTACATAAGCAATATTAACAGAATAGAAATCACCAAATTTGCAGGCTGAAAGGGACCCCATGCACAGACTAATCTGTAACTGAATAAGAATCCATTGTCTAACATCACTGAGAAGTGGTCATGTAGCCTTTACATGAAAACCTCCAGTAAAGAAGAACTCACTACCATCCAGAATGGGTACCTTTCAGTTGAACGTTTTGGGTTGGTTTTTTTTTAATTTTCCCTCAAAACAACACTAAATCTGTTTCTCAGTTCCAACTACTGCTCCTAGTTCTGCCTTCTGGTTCCAAACAAAACAAGTCTGGCCTTCCCTTCTACACGAGAGTACTTTAACTATATGAAGGCTGCTATTATATGATCTCCTAATTCTTCTCTTCTCCAAGCTCAACATTTCCATTACTTCAACCAATCTTTATGACACAGTCCCTTGTCTTTTCACCATCCTGGGTGCTCTCTTTTGGATATGCCCTCAATAAGTCCACCACAAAAATGTGGTACCTAAACACAATACTCCAGATATGGTCTAAACAGGATAAAGAAAATCAGGATTAAACATATGCCTCATTCTAGAATATGGTTTTATTAATATAGTCCAAGATTATATTAGCTTTTTTTGTCTGACATATCATACTGATGTGTAGTTCATTAAAATCTCCACATCCAGTTATTCATCCCCTATCCTTATTTGTGCAGCTGATTTATTGAATCAAAGTGTAAGACTTTAAATTTATTTTTTAAAAACTGTGTACCTCCTTTCTATCACAGCATGCTAGAGTAGAAAGAGCCCCAGGCTTGAAATCAAGAAAACTACATTTAAATCCCCGCTTGGAAACTTACTAGCCAAGGATCATTTCCCCCTACAATGTGGAAACAACAAGAACTAGCATTTTTTAGTGCCTACTATGTGCCAGGCACTGTGATAAGTATTTTACAATATTATCTCATTTGATCCTTTAACAACCCTGGGAGGTGACTGTATATATACTCTCTGTACACCATTTCCCTGATTTACCAGACTTTTAACACCATTAAAAAGGATATGAGGTTAGTCTGCCACGACCTGTTCTTGATGACACCATGCTGGCTCTCAATGAAGTTTCCCTTTCTAGACGTTTGCAAACCATGCCTTCTACAATATATTCTAGTAGTTTGCCAGAAATCAAAGTTACAGAATGGCATACTAATCCCTTTTTTAAAGTAGGACATTTGTCCTTCTCTAGTCTTAGAGCACCTCTCCCATTCTCCATGATTTTTCAACTCAGCTTCTCAAAAACCTACAATTGCTCTCTAATACAATAAAGTACAATTTTTTTTGAAGTTCTTTCATATAGTAAGCCCACCTTACATAGTTGACCTTCCCCCTCCACCCCATTTCTCCATCAATCAATTGACTGACAAGCATTTAGTAGGCAACTCCTATGTCTAGGAGATGTGCTACACACTAGGAAGACAAAGACACAAATGAAACAGTCTGCCATCAAGCAGCTTACATTGTAATAAGAGAGACCACAAAACATGGGATTCATTGTTGTAAAACTATATAGTAAACTGTGAAATCCCATACAAACATGTAAGCACATGAGAGGCAGCATGATGTATGAAATGCTTGGGTTTAGATCCTACTTCTGACATGGACTCATATACTGCACTACCTGTGGAAAAGCATTACACTTATTAGTGCCCCAGACAATTCTCTAAAACTACATTATAGAAGATCTGTAATTCTGAATTGGTTGAGAAAATTGCCACATTAGGATTAACTTCCTCAAACCAATGAAATTACAGACCCTTCCCTCAAAAAAAAAAAAAAAAAAGATTTATAAGTACTCAATACAGTGCTTTACACATAGTAAGTATTCCTCTACAAATCTATGTTGAATTGGGTGGCATTTCACATACACTTTATAGAACAAATGTATTATGTTTACCTTCAGAGCTGAAAGATCTTATAAATTTTGCTGTCCAAATAAATGTTGTCCAACATTCTCATTTTAGAAATGAAAAAACTGAAGTCCAGAGAGATGGGAGTGACTTGCCCAAGATCATATAGGCAGTACCTGGCAGAGATAAGATTTTGTGCTTAGGTCTTCCTATATCAAATCCAACACTCTTTTCATAATAACATCCTGTACTTGCCACTCCTTGGACTGTTACCTCGTAGATTAGCTTGTGCTATGCAAACACTATGTGCATTTAACAATCTTTGATTGTGGCCACCTATTCTAATCTGATGGTAGGAATGACCAGTGTTCAGAACTGTCCTCAAATTCTATCTCCTCCAAGAAATACCATTGACGTTTTCTTTATTAACTGCTCACACTAATCTCTCACTTCTCTATTCCTACTAAACTGAGACTAATACTTAATAAACACATCTCATTCTTTATAGTTTCACAAAGTGTCAGTCTTTTCTCCCCAACCAAACTGGAAATTCCCCTAAGAGCAGAAAACGTGTTACGTCACAAAATATTGGTATCCTTCACAACAGTTAACAAAGTTCTAGGGTTATTCTATAAAGGACATTTAACAATCTAGAGATGTTTAAGAGTCTGACTCCATCCAATAGACCAAAAAAAAACTTGTAAATTCATAACTTTAATTTGTGAGAGAAAGAGGGAGAAAATATGAAGTTTAGTAGTAGGAAGTGAGGCTTAAAAAACTTATCCTTTCAATGCATCTCAAATACACATTTCCTTAGTTGCTTCCAACGTATATAAATAATTTACATAGTCTTGAATGAAAAATATTTCTTCTTCAGGAGTACTGCGAACATGTTCGTTCTTTGTTGCCAAAGACCGTGCCATCAGAGGAATAATGACATGACTTGCACTTGTCTTTGTTTTGAGTGAGGGAGGGCTATGCAGGTCACCAGCCTCACTTCTCCTCCACAGCCATCTGAATCCAGTGACCAGATATTCATCAGGATGACTGGAGATGACCCAGGATGAGGTAATTGGGGTTAAGTGACTTGCCCAAGGTCACACAACTAGTGAGTGTCAAGTGTCTGAGGTGAGATTTGAACTCAGGTTCTCCTGACTCCTGTACTGATGCTCTCTCCAATATCTATGTACTGATAACTAGCTTTTCCTCTTTAGGATCAATTGTAGTTGTTCATTTATATAACCTAGTTTCAAAATGGCTTTTCATCACAGGAATTTAAATTTCTTGAGGGTCACCCTAAACAAGTACATATAGCAGTTAGGTTATAAGACAGGTCTGTGCTGCCACCACCTCCTTCAATACCAGTAATAAAAAGGTTTGATCCTACTTCAGTCTTCACCCTTCACCCATCCTCTAAGGCACATGTCTTTACAAAGATTGTCCAATTAACCGGTAGATTGTATTCCAAAATTTTGTAGCTCAGTTTTCTCAAATGTTGAATAACTTTTTTTCCACAAAAGAAATATTATAAATGTTTGGGTTCCCAAGCCAGTCTAAAAAAAGTATAGTCTTAATGCATAAAGTACCTTAAAGTATATTGTTTCAATTATAACAAATCACCATTGATTAAAGTAGTTGGGGGGGTGGGGTAGGAAGGGGAAGGTGAGAACCTTACAAGTTCCTACTAGGGATGCTCACAATATTCCCCTTTTCCACTGCACCAAGGGAAAATGAGCTCAATGTGAGGAAAGAGAAAATAGGACAAATATTCTTGGGTACTACTAACTTAACTACACATATGTAACTGAGACAGCTCATTACTCCTCAGGTTCTCTGAATTGGGGAAAATGAAGCTGAGAGAACCGGCTTTTATAAGCTAAAAACATAGTCTTCACCCATTAACAAATGCAAGTCAACTACAAGTCAAGTATTCTTAAGTTATGGAATGCCTATATCTTATGCATTACATTCACTCATTTGAGTGCCTCATATTTGCAAGTACTACACTAGATACTTTGTACAATACAGTGAATAAAATTTAGCCCATCATCCAAGGTCAACATCTACAAACATTTTAGTGCCTACTGTATGCAGAAGATTCTAGGAGGCACTAGAGGAAATACAAAGTTTTGATAAGACAAACTCTCACCTCATGGTTGAGTCTAGAAGGGAGATATGCTTTACACACAAAAGACATAACTGCATAAGAGAGGTACAAATAGATTTATATGGGGGCCAAGAAGAGAAAGGTCATCACCAACTGGGGAAGGCTTCATGGAAATGGTAGCATTTGGACTGCTCCATAAAGAAACCAATAGGCACAGAAGGAGACAAAGAATAATCTAGGCAAACAGAAAGCATGAGGTCAAAGAGGTGGGAAAACACTACAAGACAAAATGTGACGAAGATTTTTAAAAGAATATACAAAGAAGGAAGAGGAATATACAACTTCTGGCTACAAGGATCAGAGAATGCTTCAAGGAAGAAGTAGCATTTGAGCTGGGTTATAAAGGGTGGATAGGATTTCATAGGTTGGTATAAAACTTGTGGAAAAAAAGAGGAGCTTTAGTTTCAAGATTTCAAGTGTCAATGACAGGAAAAAATGGTGGTGCCATTGACAGCAATAGGAAAGTCAAAAATGGGATCTATTTGGGGAAAAAACATGATGAATGTGCATTGGAATGTGGTGTTGACGGGCTTCTAAGTAGAGCTATCTAGTAATCTGACAGAAATAAGGAACTGGAATTTTAGGAATTAGCCAAATGTAATAGTTCAAATTAGGCAGTTAGGTGGATAGAGCACTGGGCATGGAGTCTGGAAGAATTGGAAGTTCAAATCCAGCCCCACTTACTGTGTGATGTTGGGGAGTCATTTAACCCTGTTTGCCTCAGTTTCTTCATCTGTAAAATGAAATGGAGAGGAAAATGGCAAACTATTCCAATATCTCTGCCAAGAAAATACTTAATGGGGTCACAGAAACAACTGAACAACAATTGTTAATATTATTGGAGTACATGAAATTGGCCCTTTGATCTTTCCTTTGGCAAATGGAACCTTACGAGACACCAACATTCTTCCAGCAAGGGGGAAGAAGTGAAAGTGAAAGACAAGAGGGAAGAAGGATGTGGATCCTAGAATAGAGGCACAGATCTCAACAATCATTTAAAAAACAAGACAATGTGGTGCCATAAAAGATAGAGGTTAGAATTTCAAGAGGGAAAACATTGCCAACAATATGAAATGCTATGAAAATCAATTCAATTAACTTCTCTTTAGCATGCGTGTGCAAGGCATCATGCTAGCTGCTGAGGACAGAAACAAAAATACAAATTCCTATTCTCAAGGAGTTTATATTTGACCAGAAGGGAAGAATTCTTTAAGGGAAAAGAATGCTTTCTTTTTTACCATTGTATCCTTAACCCTTAGTACAATGCCTAGAACATAGTAAGCACTTAACAAAAGATTGTTGATTGACTGAACTTACATTCAAGAAGTATGAAGAAAGAGTAAAGCCTTTGGTATGGTTTGGACTGGATGATCCTAAGGGTCATTCCAATTCTGACATTCAGATTCTCAGATTCTATACATCTTTCTTTTATAACTTACACACATATATACATATACCACTTTAGACATACCTATTAATGAAGCTAATAGATATTTAAGGGTGAAATTAAACCAAATGAGACCCTAGATAAATCTTTTGAGACATGTCACTAGTTTAAGTGATCTTGAAAATAAAGTTGACTATGTAAATTGAAAGTAAGTTGCCTCAACAAAGTAATTGCTTTCAAATATTAAGCACATTAATTACGGTAATAGTTACTGTGGAAATATGGAAATAGCAGCTATCATTCAATAAGATTTTAGCTGTTACAAGATGAAACTAGTACGACTTCACATATACCCCAAAGAAAATATTTTTACATTTACTCAAGCATGGCTGTATTAACACACAGAAAATCATCAAACCTATTCTATTCTTCTAATACCATATTAAAAGTAGACTATGCTTTCAGAGATTAAACTAATTATCCATTTTAACCTACTTGTCATAGTCAGAGACTACTATGGATATCAGTTAACATTTCAAAAGTATTTTATACATGCTTATTTAGAGCTTTGCTTTTTAATGCATTATAATAACACTCAACAAGAATTCTGAATAAAATTCATAGATGATATTAAGAATATTTACTATACAACTTCTTCAGAAATAGTTGATTGGTACTTTTTTCACTTAAGCAAATTACAATAATACCCAGTGTCTACCCACCTCCACTTAAATAACCAACTTCATGAGTTATTCACAATTTGATGTCCAGTCTTTTAATGATGAATCCCTCCATACTAATCTCTAAAAACCAGCTGTATAGTTGGTCACCAGATCTGAACTCCAAGTGTTACAGTTTTATAGCATCTGCTAGAACTTTCACTTTGCACTTTTCAGGGTAAACTTCATGCCACAATGAGCAAGATTGGAACTTTATTCAATATCAAATAGAAATGTTAGAATACCATAATTCTCATTAAAAAATATTATTAGACTTTCAGAATAAAGTCTCAAAAAAGAAAATAATCTGCCCCTATCTTTAACCACAACTGCTTGTTATATAAATTCCTAAAGTAATCTTCAAATTTTCATTTTAATACTGTGAAAACTTGTTCATTTTTAATGTTACACAAAGAATATTGTGTACCTTTGCCTCAGGAATAACACCTTCATAATACCTTTCCTGATAAAAGGTACAGTATCTGAAGATGAATGCTAAAATATAAAAAGATACTTAAATGAGAAATGAGAATTGTAAATCATCACAATTAAAGTATTTTAGATTTAAAATACAATGATTTTTTTTAAATTAAGAATTTCCAGCCAACGATAACTTTTTCATTTGTAATAACTTCTACATGCAAGATGCTAAGAGGACTAGAAGGAGAAATTCAAAGAATATGGTAGTCTTTGCTGTCAAGGAACTTAAGTCTAATATGGGAAATAAAATAAGAACATAAATTAATAATGCATAAAATATCACAGGTGCTATAAGAAGAGTTCAGAATAATGTAAAGATTCACTGAAAGGAGTTGGGCTTTGGGTTGTGTTTTGCCTTTTTTTTAGGACATGGAATATAGGTTTATGGGGGAAAAGGTGTTCCTGATCTGTAAGTTCCTAAAAAGGATAGGCAGGATTAGGTGAAGGGGGAGGGAGGAAAGGTTAATCACACATTTCTGAGTAGAGACAACAAAATTATGGAGATAGAAAAGTTCAGATGTTCAGTATTTCAGCTTGACTGTAATAAAAGATGCATGAAGGGAGATGGTGGGGTATAAAGGTAGGAAGGTAGAGTGCTACCAGAGAGCAAATACGTTTAACTCTAAGCCAAGAAATTTAGATTTTACTTACAAGGCAATATGGAGCTAGTGGAGGTTTTCAATGGTGGAGAGTGGGGAGAGGAGGAGATGGAGAAGGCAACATGATTAGTGCTGTAAGAAAATTAATCTATTAGCAGAGGGTAAGATGAAACAAAGAGGAAAGTGAAGACCAGTTGGGAGACTACTTCAGTTAACGAGATCCTAAATTCAGGTGGAACCAGTGGAAATGGAAAAGAGGGGATGGGAGAGGTGTTTTGGTGATAGAAGCAACCAAATTTAGCAGCTTAATGGATGTAAGGCAAAGGAGAAGGAGAATGTGAGGAAATGCTTTATAGATTGCAAGAATATTGATGGTATAAGTAATTTGTTCATCTTTGCATTTTCCTCAATATCCAATATTGCCTTCTATTTAATAGGCACTTGAATGTTTTTAACATGTGTATTCATATATGTATACATGCATTGCTAGGAATTGTTATTATTCAGTCTTTTGCTGTATCTATACTATTCTATTTTGCAGTATGTATGGGCGGGAGGAGGGGATTGGAGAGGTGTATGTGTATAGAGCACTGACCTTGAAGTCAAGGAAACCTGGTTTTAAATCTGACCCTTAACATTGATTAGTTTACCATATGATCCTGGACATGTCACTTAACCTCAGTATCCCAGGCAATTAAGATTAGAACTTAAAGACCAGGTGCTAAACTGCATTAAAAGAAACATTTTTCATGCAGGGAGTTCCCTAAATGGATGAGATCACAGGTCTAGATTTATTTTAAGCTATTTTTATGCCTTAATAATAACTATATTAGTTCCTTGAAAATCCCCAAACATCTGTTCTATTTTATAGATAGGTCCAGAAGAAAATTGACCAGAAAGTTGGTACAGGTCCAGTTCATTGCTTCTCTCTCCCCTATAGGGTTAGGAGTATATGCAATGATGATGCCTATCTTCAAAGCCTAGGAGAAACTGAGAAACAGAGATAAGGAAGAAGAGTGATGTCATGTGGCTGGGTAGAAAATGAAAACTGACTAGTTCTCTCCCACTCCTTCCAACCTAGTCCGAGGCAAACCGTGGCTTATTTGTTTACACACTGGCAAAAACAAATCATATGCTAAGCACTTGCTTTTTCAAAAGAAAATAGTGGGGGAAAGTCTTAAAAAAGGGATTAGGTGCTATGCAAGGAACCTAATGGGAATAGCTTGGCTGGACTGAGACACTGTAAGTATTTCAATACATATAGGAACAAACATGAGGTTAAATTCCTTCCAGTTACATCATGAAGAAATGATTTTCCATTTTAAAAACTATGAAATTTTGGTTAAGAGATGTTCCATTGCTATTTAGCTATATTCAACCTCTTTGATTTCTGTTTATAGAAGACACAATTTTATAGGGACAGATTTGGAAAGTCTAAGTGTAGGAGACTCTTCCATTGTCCTGAATCAGTCAAACAGAACTATCCAAGGTAATCTTTACTCTCTTAGAGCCACTCCTAAACCAAAAAAAAGGGAAGTAAGAATAGCCTGGCCTTCATCTCTTCAGCTCCTGAAATTCTGGATAGTCATAGAATCAGAGGGTAAGTATACCATACCGTTTCTTCTACAGTGAAAGGGAGGTTTGTTTCTATTTCTACTGACAACTCATCCATCACTCAAAAAAAAAAAATTGATAATCTATTGCTTATTTCCTAGAAGAACTGAAACTTTAACCCATTTAGCATCAGCAAAACTATAAGCCAACCTGTGAGATCTAAGGAAGTATAACCCAGACGTAGCAGAGAAGCATCCTATGGCTCTCTGGTCATTTTTGTTGTTGTTCAGTTGTTCAGTCATGTCTGACTTTTTGGGACCCCACAAACCATGCTGTCCCTGGGGTTTTCTTGGCAAAGATGTTCTTGGCAAAGAATGGTTTGCCATTTCCTTCTTCAGTGGGTTAAAGCAAACAGAGGTTAAGTGACTTGCTCAAGGTCACACAGCTATGTAAAGTGTCTGTGGCCAGATTTTAACTAAAATCTTCCTGACTTTAGGTCTAGCTCTCTATCCACTGAGCCACCTGGTCTCTGATCCACAATAGCTTAAAAACACTTTAATGCCATTCTTACAGGAACACAGATTTAGACCTAGAAAGGTCTAAATGCCTCAGATGTTAATTAGTCTACCCTAGAATTTTACAGATGAGGAAACTGAGGACCAGAGTAATTAAGGTCACACTTGTAATAAATGTCGAAGGTAGAATTTCACCCTCTATTCTCTGACTTCAAAGCCAGTGAGTGCTCTTTCCACTGTATGTGACGCCTTCCAGTCTTCTAGACCAGACCCAATTTAATCACTATAGCTGATCATTTGTGTTAACAGTGTTTCAGAAGAATTACAGGTTTGAAAAAAGGCAAGAAATAAATATAAAACAAATATAGGTATAAGCTTTAATTACAGAAATAGCAGAGCACAAGTTTGGTAACTAATGAATACCCTAATAGCCATATGCCATAAATGAATCACAGAATAGAAGAATTTTAGAATTTGAAGAGAACTCAACAGCCATCTAGCCCAATGCATACCCCCAAAATCAATTCCCACTAAAACATGGCATACCTGACACATCATAATCCCATCTTTGCTTGTAGTCTATTACATTTATGTATAGATAGCTCTATTTGTTAGAAAGTTTTTCCTTATATCAAATCTAAATATACCTCTCTGCAGTTTCCACACAGAACTATAGTCCAGTTCTGTCCTACAAGGCCAAACGTTACAATTAGCATGGTAAGCAGGACAGAGCTAGGAAAATCACTAGACTGAAGTTCTTGTTTAGATTTTGCCACAAACCAGGTAAGAAATCTTAGGTAAGTCTCTCTACTTCTCTAAGCATCAGTTTCACTGTTTATGAAATTAATAAGCTAGACTACATAAC
The DNA here is from genome assembly GCF_028372415.1 of Notamacropus eugenii. NCBI lineage: Eukaryota > Metazoa > Chordata > Mammalia > Diprotodontia > Macropodidae > Notamacropus > Notamacropus eugenii. The sequence continues at coordinate 279,904,536 of NC_092875.1, read as the reverse complement.
TTCTAAGAACTCTAAACATCTCAGGGCTGATAGTCTATGATTCTAAATGGTGACACCATTTTAAGCAGCTATGCTTCTGAATTGCCTTATGTAACATCATTATTTTGTAAAGCAACATAACTAGAAATGATTTATTAACATCAAAAGTACACATAAATATGAATTGCCAGGTCAGTACCTAGAGAAGAGTGAAAACAACATTAATTACCTAATCACTACTTCATGTCATTTGTTCATTTTAAGTCATTATGTTATCTTAGTAATATAGTATGCAATAATACCATATAACATTTTACCAGAAAACAGTATGTGCTGATATGGTACACTATGACAGACTTTTGCTAAAATATTTGACCAAGGATTTTCTTTCCTGGGTTACACACTTTAGGAACAGGTGATCTTCAAGGCGTCTTCCTGCTCCCTCTAAAATACTATGATTCCAATCTAATCCAACAAGCATTTATTCTACTCCTATACAGTTTTATTGTGTCCTACTGAAAATCTGATAGAGGAAAACAGAAAAAGAAAAACAAACCATTCAAGCCATTTAAAAATAGTTCATAACTCAAAAGATTTTGAAATGATTAAAATATTTCAGTGTATATTTTTTTATAAGATCCATAAATTTGAGATTGGTTAGAGTAAAAATACAATAACCAGCAGGTACATATATAATATACATAAGATAGTAAAGCCATCACAGTGAGGGATTTTTCAAAAGTTTAGTTACTTTAAGTTAAGGATCCCATTTCAAAGACAGGCAAGGTATTCACCTTAATGTTATAGTCACTCTTCCACTAAATAGGGTACAAGACAGTTTACCCTTAAAAGATATTTACTTTATCATATATGTATGGTTACCTGAAAGTATGTAGTTCTTAACTACAACAAAGTATGTTATGAATTAAAAAAATATCTTCTAACTTGAGCTATTTTCCTAGTTTAATGGCAAAATATTTGATTTCAACACGATGCTACCAAGGCCTTCTACCCATTACATGTATATATTCTGATATGTGGCAGTCTTTTGGAGTATTGAAAATATGAATATGAAATTTAATTGTTTTCAGTGTCAACTGATTAGCTTTTTTCACTCTAATTTTCATAGGTTTGGGTTTTTTTTTAAGGTAGTATGGGATGAGAGGTAGGAGGAAAGTACATGGGTTTTTTGATAAGCAAAATTATCCCTAAAGAGCTAAAACTCTTAATGAAAAAACTCATAAACTATCCAACTATCACACATATTATATTACACAAAGATAGTATATGTCACAGAAGTCTAGGAATACACTCATACATACATATAATGTACATATACATGCATGCACGCGCGCGCACACACACACACACACACACACACACACCGTCTTTACTCTTCCACTTAAAACCACATCATAGGAGTCATTTTCTACAGGGGGCTTTCCATTTGAGCACCTTTGCTCAGAGATGAAATCTGATAAATCACAATATCTATTATCGTGAGACTCAAATGAGATAACAGGTTCCAAAGAAATCGTATTTGTAAATGTACAGAATTCTATTTTTAAAGTACCTTAGATCCAAGAAATCAAATCAAGGATTTCAATCCTACTCCACAATAGTTTCACTACTCTTCAAGTCAGTTTTGACATAGCATTCAACTAATCCAAAAGCAAAAAAAGTAACCCTTTCATACAAACCTTCTTCCTCCTAGCAACCAAAAAGACCTAACCTGGTCCTGTAGAGGACTACAACCTTTCCTGCTTAGAAAGGGAAAAAGAATAAATAAAACCATTGAACGTGCAATTAAAACAGGTATCAGAAGTAATCTACAAGGAAAATGTAACAAATAACAAAAATATCCTTAGAATTGCTACTAGTGTAATCAATCCTACTTAAGAAAATAGTTTTTAACCTCTTTATTCATAATATTAACAAAAGTCTGGTTTTAAAAGCAAAAGTGAGTAAATCAAATGCACATTTATAAAATGGGGGTCTACTAAAAAATCATTACAGATAAGTACTGAGGTCTCCTATCACTTAGTATCTCATAGAACATTTAAAATCAGAAAATTTTAGGTTTTTTAAATTAGTTCAAGCTCATTTCTCTCATAATTTGATTATATCCAAAGACAACTAAGACTCAGTTTGCTATAATACTTAAATAATTAGTATCTTCAAGGATAACAATATATTCAAAAAAGAACTCACTTTCTCAATGATTAGGATTAGGTAAGATTCTGGACATGCACTGTTTTTTTCTAGATAATTATTCAATTTATTTCTATCACAAGAGTACTACTGCAACCCTCTCTTAAAATTGCATGTAACTCCCTCAAGGAGGAATATATAACACTGAAAACATAGGGGGCCACAATGGCAATCTACTAGGGGCCCATGGGCCTTATTGCATCATTTACATAACTGGTATCATAACGACAGCCTCTTGATTCCTTCACTATTATTTCACCAGTATAGAAGTACAAAAGAATGGAGTGTGGCCAAGTGTAGCAATGGTGTGGAGTTGCCACAATTATAAGCACATTCTATCAACTGCATATGTCTACTGGTGTCACCAAGTCGAAACATACCACTATGAAAGCAAAGAAAAGTTGGCTAAGAGAAAATCAATCTGATTATTGTTGTATGGACAACTGCCTCAGCTTCTTAGACCGGAGACCTTCCATAAACTGCCTGGGAGGAAGAAAACAATATGGTTGTAAACGATGGTATGAACTGGTTAGCAAGAACTAGTCCGGAACTGACTGCCACCAGGATCATGTCTGAATCCATGACAGGAGGCTACAAAACTAACTTATCACTAAAATCTAACATTTAAAGTACTTCATGAGCCATGAAAACATAGCATATTCCCCACTGTCTATCAACTCAAGCTTTGAAACAAATCTCAATTGTTAATCTTAGTAGTAATTATCATTATTTTAAATTTTATTTTTCACTTGACTTATAAACATTATATAAAATGTTCACAAGAAAACACTTCAGTTATCACAGAATGTCAGTTACAAGTGACCACAGAGGCTACCTAGTCCAATCCATGGCTGAACAAGAATATTCTTCTACAACCGACCCTACAAGTTGTCTTCTGCTCTCATTCTAATTTCATCTCTTCTAGTATTTTACAAAGAAATCATATTTGAAACTTCAAAGGAAAGCTCAAAGTTGTCTCTTTCTTTATCAAAGTATGCTAAGGAAAATCAATCACATTTGCATGTACCTTACATTATAATAAAAGAGAAGAATACAACTTAAAATACTTACTGTATGTCTCTCCATTTAAAAGTTATCAAACTTTGGAATAGTCACCAAACTTTTCTATGATTAATTATAGGGATTTTTTTAACGCCAACAATATTTCACAATGAATGTATCTATTCACAAGCACTTTTAAAAGATCTACTGTCATATTCTCCTAGGATTTTCTAAAAAGAAGATGCCTATTGAGAAGTAATTTTAGTGACAGTAGGCAGTGTGGCATAGTGAAAGTCATCTTGGCAAGCTCAAGAGGCCCGATTCCTAGAACTGGCTCTGTGACTAAGTAGTCTTATTACATAGGCAAGTAGACTTGGCTCCATGAATCTCAGTTTCCTCATCTGTAGAAAAAGGAGATTGGGCTAGCTCTCTAAGGCCCTTTCCAGTTCTAAAACTGTCAGTAATGCCCGTACCACCCTTCTATTGCCATTTGCTAAAATCCTGATACCTATTAAACCCCAGCTCAAATCTCACTTCCTCCCTAGAGCCTTCACTGGCCATTCCTACTTGAGATGATCTTTCCCACCACTGAACCTAATACAGTGCTTTCTTTACTTATATTCTATAGTTATTAGCAGATGTTTGTTGTATCTTTTCAAATATATATTGCTCCTCATATACTTTACAATTTCCAAGAAACAGGGATAATATCTTATTTAATCTTTGTTTCACCTCTACCACTTAGTATAGTGTTTTGCATATAACAGGTGCTTACTACATCTTTGTTGAATGTAATAATAATAACAATCCCCAACATTTATATAACACTTTAAAATGTGCAAAGCACTTGATTTGTTACTTCATTTGAGCTTAACCACAAGGTAGACAGAGGTTTTATAGTCACCATTTTACAGATGAGAAAATAGAGGCTCAGAGGTTAAATGATTTGTTGATGGTCATATGGTCAAGTATCAGAGATGTGATTTACTGATGGTCATATAGTCAAGTATCAGAGATGTGATTTGAACCCAGGTCGGCTTGACTCTAGGTCCAGCATTCTATCTACTCACTACTATGCACTGTAGAGTTTCTATTTGATAACATCATTATAGGTCTTTTTTCTATTTGAGTACACGTTTTGTACACATTTTGTATGATTTTAGTGAAAAAGCTGTGGCTTGATTTAATATATTTGGTATCCTATTAAAAATAAAAGAATATTCATAACTGATGATTACCTAAGATAATTTTCCCAGCTCATAATCATAATCCTGCCATTATAAGATTTCAAGTATTATTTGAATTAGAATAATGGAATTAAAGGCCAAGTGATCTTCAACATTTTCAGTTTAGCTATAGTATTAATCTCAGATGGCAGCACAGACATTTTATTTAGTGGTAATAGCAAATAGTGTGTTTAATGGAAGTACAAGAGAAGGTAATATCTGCTAAACTAATGGAGTGAAGGTAGTTTTAACAGATTGGTTTTATTTGGAAACTTTGTATCAAATCTTAGTTTACTTACATGTGCATGCATACAAACACAACACACACACATTGCTTTTGTCATACTTGTACTCTTATTCATCCTCAATCTACCTTATACATTTTTTAAGAATACTAAATCCTGTCTTACAGATTTTTATAGCTAACTGATAAACTGAAAAATCACCAAAAAAAGTGACTATATAAAAATTGAGACAAATGTACTCATTTGGAATTACCATGCCAATCCAAAGAGTTAAATTACGTTAGAACATTCCTAGAATGATCTCATACTTCAACAAAATATTCTTTCTCTTTCCTTTTAAACAGATAGACCAATGTAAGATATGTCTTTTTTCTTTATTGTTCTTACATAAAGCTCATTTGATCAGGAGGTTAAGTCATTTCCTGCCTGAACATATCTCAAGTTTGGGGTGGAGGGGGGTCATTTTTCTGGTAACACACTCGGTCATCTTGACTAAGCATGTTTTTTCTTGATTCACCTTATTCATTCCTATTAACATTTATAATTGAGTGTGGCATCCTCTATCAAACATGAAGACCTACAATGGACTCCTTCCTGAGTGACAGAACTACCACTATGAATTATTCTTTCGACATTTTAAATGAAAATATTTTAAAGTTAAGCTTTTGAAATAATTAGTTATTTTCTTACAAAATTCTCAGTAGAATACAGGAATTAAAAACTGCACGGTGCTTTTGTGGAAGAGCTACAATAAACTGACAAGTGTCACTACTCCTACACATTATATGTATATGCATCAAACACTTGAACAGAGTTCTCTTGTAACAAAAACTTTTTAAATGTATGTATTCTTTTCAACTAATAAAATATGGATTTTACGTATGTATAAAAGAAGAAAAGTGCAAATATTCTTAATTAGTATTTTACAGTGTCCCAATGTTACCAAATCAACATTTTTAAGTTGGATTTGACCTTAAAACTTTTTCACATAAATTTGAAAACATTTAGTTTCATCACAATTACTCTAAGGATATGAATATATTCCTCTTCACTTATTCTCTCCCTTTCCTATTAAAATGAAGATCTTTCAAACTGGAATTTCCCATAATTAAATAATATTAAGCCTAATATATAAGATTTTCAAGCACTTGTAGGAGATACTGATTATGGAACTGAATTTTACACTAACTACAAACAATCAATTATGGATAAACCCTTGGAAATGTTCTTTTTAAAGTTGAAAAGGAAAAGCTAAGTACATAAAAGTATTATTTTAAAACTTGTCCTTTACATTGTTTTTGTAGAATTGTTTTGAAAGCTACCATTTTTCCTCAGAAGAGGTTTATATAGCACCCCAAAACCATTCATGTTAACCTTCCTATATTATTTACTCCTACTTTTCTATAATAGAGTACAGAGAAGAAAGTTAAATGGATTTAAAATAAATGTATTTAAAATAAATTCTAACCTAGGATAATTCTACCTTAGATAGCAAACACAACTGTGAACTACTACTTTGCCCTAACTAAAAACTGTTTAAAAGTGGAAAATGTGGAACTATGATCGAATTCATCATACTCTCATTCTGTGTCATAAGAGGAAAAAAATATTTTAAATACTATAAAAATATAGCTAATTGTGCATATAAAGTACACCACAAAACCTAGACAGACTGCTGAATTCTATGATTAGAATAATCACCTGTTAGAAGCCTAATTCAAATAGGTTATCTCCACCACCACCACCCCTTTCAATAGGTCACCTAAAAGGGAACTATTGCAAATTCACTGTTTCTAATAAAACAAAATTATTTCCTGATATTTGTCTTATCAAGCTCTTCAATTCCTTTTCTAAAATGTTTTCTGCAGAGTGCCAGTTTTTAATGATTTTCAGGAAAACTTTTGGTGAACAAGATGGAACGCTCAGAATGTCTTTTCCTTATTATCACCTAGAGATGCAGAGGAGAGTTCTCTATGCCCCAAGCATCTAGCTTTCAGCCTTTTTATTATCATTGTCAATGAATGGGCCCCAGTCAAATTAAAGCTGCCATTTTAGGTTAAAGACTGGAGAGCCTCTGTTGTGCAACAGCAAGACAAAAACACTCCAAGCGACAGATGCACTCTTGTGATTGGGGGTTGGGAGGGAATTATGGATTTCAACTTTATAAAAATCACTGAGTTATTTTTAATAGAGATTATATATATGTATATATATATATATGTGTGTGTGTGTGTGTGTGTATGTATATACACACACCTACTTACACATTACTGCAAACTAACGGGAATTATAACTGGGATAAATCAGCTACTCATGCTGTTAAGACCACAGTCATTAAGATTTTTTTTTCATCCTTAGAATAGATCTGTGAGAAAATGAGCAGAAAGATTTTTTTTCAAATGGATTGTTAGGTATAATGTGTGTTTCCCCACTTCATGAAAAAGAAAACAGGGGGACGGGAGGAATATCCCTTTCGGAAAGGTATTGCCCTCTACAAAAATTGTTAAAAATCTGATTTTCTGAAAGTAAGATCTGAACATGTACATCTCCACTTAAAAAATAAGCTAATAAGAACGTTTGGTGTGATCCAGAAATCAAGCAAAGTGATGAATAATTTTTAACGAACTATTAAAAATGTTCTTGTTAAATAATATAAAAAAGAAAACTAAAAAGTATACTTAGTCTGTGGAGAGTTGGATAATGTACCTAATTCTAGTAATTCAAAAGGAAACTCCCCATGTGGATTGCTACTTTTCTTTTGTCCATTGTCTGTTCAGGGGGAAAAAAAACAACTACTTTAAACCGAGGCGTGAACAGTCTCTAAAAGTGACCTCTGGGAAAAAAAAACGTCCGATCTATAAGGCATGTGCACTATAAATACCGCTTTCCTATTAGGGAGCACTCACAAAGGCAACAGAGCAATTAGTTTTGGGGGGTATATTCCCACAGTAAGGGTGTCCTCCTCTTATGTAACGCTATCAGGATAAATGAATGCAACGTAATGATGGCTGCTCGTTGCCTGCAGCTCCTTCTCCCGGAGACTCACCAACAATCCCCCCACACACACAGACACAGCACCACACACATGTACACACACAGTGTCCGCTTCTCACTTCCACCCGCCCCGCATTTAGCAGCTTTCACTGCCTCCACCGCACCACCACAAAAACCCACCCCATTCATCCGGTTGTCCCAGTGGGGCAAACACACGCACACCGAACCTCCGGTAAAGCCCAGCTCCCTGTGTGAATCAAACAAACAACACCATCCCCCTCCCACCCTCGCTGCTTCCCCCTCCTCTTCCTCTCCCCACTGACCGCTTGGCCTCAAACCACCTTTTCCGTTCACCCTCAAAATCGCTGTTATTTTAAAAGAAAAACCCACCCCAACCACCTCTGGGAGTCACCTGGTGACCCCCACCCACTCTCTGCCCCAAACCTCCGGGCACTGTAAGGTGGGGGGAGGAAGGGAAGCGGAGTTGGGTTTCGAGGGTTAAGTCTATTATTCAGCAGCAGCCGCCACCGCCAACCCCAGTCCAGCTCGGCAAGGTAGTGTTATCTCTTTTCTCCTCCTCCCCCTCGAGTAACCCACCCCCCTCCTCCCCGCCCCGGTCTCCCTTCCCTCTTTCTTTCTTCTTCGGCTGTTCGGAGCAGCCGAGGAGCCCCGGGATCCCCCTGTCTCTAATGCGTGTAACTCTCCGTCGCTCCCATTCAGACCCTCCTCTCCTGCACTTTCCTGCTCTCAGGACAAACACCAGCACCTCGTGTTCTCTCCCTTCCTCTCCGCCCCCCCTTTTTCCCTCCCCCTCCCCGTACTTCCTCGCCTCACAGTGGCCACAAGATTATCCTGGCCACCCACCCCCCCACGCCCCCACCCACAAACCTCACAGGTTATTCCTCCGTGAGAAACCTCCGAGAGGAAAATGAAATGCGCGTGGCAATAGCAAGGACTCACTTTGTTTAGCGCTTGTGCTGCCGCGGCGGTGGCGGCGGCTGCTGCTGCTGGGAGCAGTCAGCGTGGTCAGGTCCGGGGAGGGGAGGGGAGAGGAGAGGGAGAGGGAGAAGAGGGAAGGGGGGGTGGATCTCCCCGTCGTGATTCCCGGAGTCCTGTCCTTCCTCTTCCTCTCTCTTCCTCTCTCTCTCTCTCTCTCTCTCTCTCTCTCTCTCTCTCTCTCTCTCTCTCTCTCTCTCTCTCTCTCTCTCTCTCTCTCTCTCTCTCTCTCCTCTCTCTCTCTCTCTTCCACCGCCACTTCTTTTATCTACCCCCTTCTCCTCTTTCCCATTTCTCTTTCTCACAGTTAGTTTTACTCTCAACTTTTTTCACCCTCTCTCTCTTTCTATTTAAAATAAAACCCTTAATAACTCGTGCTCTGAAAAGGAAAGAGACGAGCAGCGATGTGAGAGGAAACGCTCACACAAACACATACATACACACACACTCACTCACTCACTTCTGTCCCCCGTCCTCCTCCCTCCTCCCCCAGCAGCACAACAAAAAGCCATTTACATCCAAGGAAGTGACCCTACACACATACTGTGTGCAACACTCCGCCTCTCCCCCCCAACCCAGTACTCCCGTATCGGAACGGACCGTCGCTGCTCCCCCCAAACCGCGCTGTATAGACCCCCTTTATCCCAGAGGCAAAAGTTAGAGGGAGGGGTGGGCGCCTGGAGAACGTTATTCTCTCCGCAAGTTAGCCACCCCCCCTAACACCCGGGGACACACGGGGTGTGTGGGGATCGTCAACCCTGGCGGCTGCTGCTGCTGCTGCTGCTGCTGTGTCCAGGCGGCTCCTGCCGCCACCACCGGGTTATAACAGGGTAACCCGGGGGAAGGAGTCGCCGTGCGGTTCTTCATGAGCACGGCTCTCCCACCGCCGCCGCCGGCCCCTGCCCTGTCCCCCTGGGGTCCCCTCCCGGCTTCTGCGCCCCCCTCCTCTCTATCGCACAGTCTCAACTCCTCACTCAGACCCAACTCCGCTCCTCTCACTCCTCCATCTCCCCCAAGTAGCAATTTCCTGCCGCCGCTCCTCCTCCTCCCGGGAGGGAGCCCCGAGAAACTCACTCACCCAGTTGGCGGGGAGGGGGGGGTCTCTGACGGTGCCCTCGGCCAGAGGGGAAAACAACACCCAGAGCGGACCCCGGAGTTGAGCTGGGCTGCCACTGCCGGGGTGGGGGGGGTTTAATTCACAGGCAGAGAGTTGGCCGCGGGTGAACTGGGCTCTGGTGAGTTTCAGGGTCTCCGGGGTCCCCTCGTCCTCCTTTCTCCTCTTCTCTCCTTTGTGTAATTTCACTCGATTCAAGTTTAATCCGATAGTTCCCGAGCACGAGCGCGTCCGTCCGCAACACCAGAGCTCAACCCCCCGCGCCGCCGCTGCCGCCGCCGTCGCCGCCGCCGCCGCGGCTCCAGCACACCAGCGCCTGCGCGCCCCCGCGCCGCGCGCCCCCGCCACGCCGCCGCCGCTCAGCTGCCGCCTGTTCTCCCCGGAGGCGCGCCCGCGCCGCCGACACCTGACGTCAGTCATCGCCTGGTATAATTTATGCAAGAATTCGGCCCGGGTGGCTGTGGCTGAAGAGCTGGAGAGACAGAGAATGGGGGGAAAGGGAGGGAGGGGGAAAGAGAGAGAGAGAAGAGAAAGGAGAGAGAGAGAGAGAGAGAGAGAGAGAGAGAAGCGAAAGGAGAGAGAGAGAGAATAAGAGACAGAAATGAGAATAATAAAGAGATGAGGAGAGGAAGAGAGATTTAATTAAAGAGAGGAGAATGAGAATGAAACAAGAGAGGAAGAGAGAATGAGAAAGAATAAAAGAGGAAAACAGAATATAAAAGAAAGACTGAGAGAAGAAAGAAGGGAGAGATTAATGTGGGGGGGGGGGAATGGAAGAGATGGAGAGAAATGGAGAGAGATGGGGAAGGGGGGAGGGGTCAGTCATTCAGGAGTTCCACTTCCCGTCACAGAACGGGGACTGGAGGGAGATCTGGAGAATGTTTCCCAGTACTGTGGGCTGGCCTTACTGGCCTTTCTTCAAATAATAATAAATACTCTGGTGTTTGCTGAAGGTGGTGGTGTGGGGCGGTGGTCGGGTGAAAGTGCTACTGTTGCAGCCCTGGGTAGTGCCACAAAGTTGATGACCTCCTCCTGCAATTGATACAAAGTCACAAGTACTAGTTCCGTTCCGCTCCGTATGCTGCTGAAGGGGGTAGGGGAGAGGCGCGAGAGTGTTTTAAGGGAGGAGGGAGAAGAGTGAATATTTTAAATGAGGAGCTGCCACGTTTTCCACCTCGCATCACCTTTCCTTCTGTGTCAGGATGCAGCACTCCCCCGGGGTAGGAAGCTGTTTTTTTAGAACCCCTTCCACTCAGCCAAATGTACGAGGAGGTGTTGCCCAACGCAACGCAGACAGCCGCAACTCGAGGTGTTTGGAAATCTCTTCTGCAATTATCCTTCAACTTGAAATTAAGAGGCCCTTTTATTTCTTTTCGAATTAAACCCTTTGAAATAACACTTCATAGGTAAATTCAGCGCTGCCTCTCAGTGCTACACTTCTCCCACAGTTAATAGTGAAACAACTTTCTGATTCCAAATCTAAAAATTCAACTGCCTAGACGTCCTTAATTTCGTGGAATATGTTGCCTTACCAAAATAAGTAAATAAAGCACTTGTTAGGAAAGAAGTAGACTGTGTACCTCTTATTAAACGTGTCAGGGCTAGAATGCTTTGATCATCCCCCCCAAAAAAAATTATACTTAAAAATTAGAGGCACTTATTCTATTATGCTACTCTTTCCAACATATCTGAAACTTTAAGTTTCAAGTTTTCCATCACTAACAATTTCCCTGCCAAATTAATCAATTTTCTCAATCCGAATAATAAATCTAGAAATATCCAATGAGCTTCTTTCTATATGTAGGACACTTCCTTGATGAGTTTGGAAGTCCAAATGTCAGTGTTGTCATCCACAGAGGTAAAGATGAGTTCAATGAGGAACTAATATAAAGAAAAGAATAGATAACTATTTTTGTAGAAGTTTTCATTAAGGAAGGTAAATTATCTTCAGATATTAAGCACAATACTGGAAACTTTATCATGGGAGTCATTAAAAAGTTAGCAGAAATATTATCTAGGAACTAAATAATATTTCAAAATATGAAAACTATACTAATATTTAGATTTAGGTGTTAAGAAAATAGTTCATAGTTAAGTATTCTGCCTATCACAAGTACCAATCATAAAGCTTTTAAGTTTTAGTTACTGATAACTAGCATTTAGTTTCAATATTCACATTGTTTCAGTATTGACTAAGGGATGATCAAAATTAATGTTACTAGGTAACTAAACTTGCAGTTGTTTAGAAACTAAGTGACTAATATATTTCTCTTTCTACTATTAATACTGTAATCTTAATGGGGTACTTTTATAATTTTAATGTTTCTAAAAAGTATGCCAATGTTTACTTTATTGTACTCTCAATTTCTAAATATTCAATTACTGAATACAAGTAAAGAGAGTCCATTGATTAGATCCTTACTACAATCTCTACAAACCAATAACAAAGTACCAATTAGTATTACCACTAACCTCTTAATGAACTATGAATTCTATGAAAAGGACAATATGTAACAGGGTGAAGAAAAGACTGGTTACATAGACAAGAGAAATGTATACAATATTTTTTCATCTTTTATCAAAATCATTATTTAAATACTTAACAGGATAAAGTTTTTAAAAATTGGAGTTCATTTGTGATAATAACTTTGAATAAAACAATGTCATAGAGAAAATTTAGCTGTGATTTTTATTGAATTTATACATATATACACACATACATTTAAATATATCAGTATTTAGAAAGATAGACTTATAATTAAGACATAAAACCTCAAAGCTAAAAGGAAGAAGGAAACAAGCATTTATTAAGCACTGTATGATGTACCCAGGTCTTTCTGACTCCAGGCCTAGCTCCCTATTCATTGCATCAGCTAGATACCTCAGAGATCATCTAGTTAAGGCCATCTATACCTGAGAAGGAATCCCTTCTACATTATTGTTAACAATCTCCCTTTCTGAAATTTCTGCATATTGGTATTAGTTCTGGCCTCTGGAGTTAAGCAAAACCCCTCCCCCCTGTCTTTTATATGACTACTCCTTAAAGTTCTTGAAGACTATTATATTCCTTGAGGCAGCTAAGTAGCACCTTGCATGAATTGCCAGACCTAGAGTCAGAAAGACCTAAGTTCATAATCCAACCTCAAACCCTTACTGGTTGTATGACCTTAGGCAAGTCACTTAACCTCTCTGCCTCAGTTTCCTCATTTGTAAAATGGAGATAATAAGTACCTACTATATATGCCAGGCATGGCGCTAAGTGATGCAGAGATACAGAAAGAAGCAAAAAATTTTCCCTTCCCTCAAGTTGTTAGCTGTCCACTAAAAATCCCAGGTGAAATTTTCCCCTCACATTCCCCTATTATATTGTCCCAGCTAAAATCTCACCTTCTACAGGAAGGCTTTCCCAATCCCTTTTAATGATAGTGCCTTCCCTCTGTTGGTTTCTGATTTATCCTGTATATAGTTTGTTTCTATGTTGTCTACCCCATTTGACTATGAGCTACTTGAGAACTGAGGCTGTCCTTTGCATTTCTTGTATCCACAGCACTAACCACAATGCATGGCACATAGTAGATGCATTAATAAATGTTTATTAATTGACTAACTACGCAGCTGATTTTGCATCCCAATAGGACTTTACATTTATGCTTATTAAAATTCATCATAATCATCATAGCTAGTGTTAAAATAGTGCTTTGAGGTTTACAAAGCACTTTACTTGTGTTAACACAATTGACCATTGTAACAACTCTGAGGTGTTATCATTATCCCCATTTTAAAAATGAAGAAATCAAGGCTGAAAGAGATAAAAATTATTTATCCAGTTCATACAGCTAGTAGATGTCTGAAACGGGATTCAAACTCAGGTCTTCCCGATTCTAAATCCTGATTCTTCTTCTCCTTCTTCTTCTCCTTCTTCTCCTTCTTCTCCTTCTTCTTCTTCTTCTTCTTCTTCTTCTTCTTCTGCTGCTGCTGCTGCTGCTGCTGCTGCTGCTGCTGCTGCTGCTGCTGCTACTACAACATTCTATTACTTCAACATTCAGCACCTGTTGAGACCTTATTAGAAGATAACAGGATCATAGAACTTAGGTCTGTACAATACTGTAGATAATTGATACAACTCTGTCATTGATAGTTGAGAAAACAGCAGGTTCCAGCAGAGCTGATATTCTAACCTAAGTCCCCTAACTCCAGATCTAATGTTCTTTCCATTACACCATGATATCTTCCTTCCTTCATGAGAGAACTTTTATCCAGTAAGTTAGCTTTCCCTCCAAGCTTTGTGTCATCTGCAATGCAATAAGCATGCCATCTACATGCTGAAGGCAGGAACTGTTAGGTTTTTATCTTTGCACACCTACTACCTAGTACAGCACTTTGCCCATAATTTACTTTTCATTTTCTAGGTTTGCCTTATTTCTATCTGTCTATAGGGATGACACCTACTGTCATCAGTTCACTCTAACCCAAGAAATCAGGACATCAGTTACTTGCTGACCCATTTGTTTAGACTGAACTCCTTGCTACCTCCAACCACCTTTATGTTCTCTCACATTCTGTTTCCCCCATCTCTCCCTGCCCCTAGATGACCTGAATTTGGAATACATATCTAAGGAAGTAATTCCAGGACCCTACAGAAGGAGGTCCCAGTGAATAGGTCCTTCCCCTGTGCTATAGCAGACAGATTCCCCAGGTAGTAAAGTAGAAAGAATCCTGGATTTAGAATCAAAGGGCCTGTATTTAAATACCAACTATACTGCTTAATATCTGTAGGACTTTGGGAAAGGCACATAACCTGACTGGGCCTCAGTTTCCTTATCCAGAAATGATGAGAGAATGAGGATAACCCCCAAGGTCACATCTTACTATAAATCCATGACCCTATAAGCTTATGAGAACAAATCAAGACAAGGACAGTGAGAGAATGGCTTGGATTCCACATGGAATTCTATGGCTAGGGAGTGAAAGATGGATGATGATCCAGCAAAAAAAAACTGAGAAGGAGCAATACAACAGGTAGGAACAGAGCTAAAAGAGAGCTGTGTTGTTGAACCTGAAGAAAACAAAGTCTGAGTTGACTCTTCTCACCAAGGTCAACACTTCTAGTTGTGCTTTTAATCCTATCCCCTCCTCATTTGTAAAATGGGGATAATAATAGTACCTAGCTCGAGGATCAAGGAAGATAATAATTGTGAAGTACTTAGCACAGTGCCTAGCATGCAGTAAGAGCTAAATAAATATTAGTTTCATCATCTTCTTTTCTTCCTCCTCCTCCTTCTTCTCCAGGATTTTGCCCCTTGGGTCATTCTCTCTCCTTTCTTCATCTAGAATATTTCATATCCACTAACTCTTCCCCTGTCTCCTACAGATAATGTGAGGTTGCCACATCCTTTAAAAAAAATTGATTATGCCATCCCCTCAAGCTATCATCTTATATCTCCCCTCCCTTTCACAGCCAAACTCCTAGAAAGTATCAAATACACTTATTCCTCTTTGACCTCACCACCTATTCATTGTTCAATCCCTTACAATCTGATTCTAAAACGCCACTAGTTAACTGAAAATGCATATCCCAATGTTACCAGCAATCTCTGAATTATTCAATGACCAAAGATTCAATGACCTTATTCTTAGACCTCACTGTACTCTTACCTTTCTTCAGTTTCTGCCACTGTCAGTCATCCTCTCCTCATGAGCACTCTCTCCCCACCTGGTATCCATAATACTGGTCCCTTGGTTTTCCTACCAGACTACTATTTCTGAGTCTCTTTTACCATATCATCCATCATCCATCTCCTACCCCCTCTAAGATGTCCCCCAAGGCTTGGCATGGAGCCTATCACTTCTAACTTCTTCCCTTATCATTCTACATTCTTCTCTTGATTTCATCAGCTCCCAGGGGTTGCTATGGCTATTCAAATGACTCTAAAATCTATCTATCTAACCCTGATTTTTCTCCTTAATACTAAGACTAGATATAACTGAGTGATTGTGATGATGCTAACATTTAGAATTGTAAGGAGAATGATCAGGGGAGTCACCTATCCATTTGAAGAGTTCCTCAATTAATTTAGTGAATAAGTGAAAACTAACCCTAGCCTAGTCCATGCTTCATATCCCACCTAGTCATATAGTATAACACTAAGGCCTAACCATCAGGGCATTATACCAAATATTCAGCTATTATTTTCCTTCTCATCACTAGGAACAATAAATTTTTCACCCTCTGGACCTCTAGTATTGGCTCTGCAGGCACTATCAAGGAGAGCAGGGGAAGGAGAGAGATCAAAGGAAACATTTAACATGAAAGACCAAGAGATATATACTAGAGTTAAAGTGTAGAGGGAGAAAAAGGAATGGGTTTTTGCAGGGTAGAGAGGGGAAGAATGTTCCCTAGATTTTGACATAGGGATGGGAACTTGGGGACCAAGGTTCACAAAGTGAGTTTCCAGTGACACAGCTCCTTACAAGTCTGCTGACAAAGCTAAGGCATGTCTTGCACTAATGAAGCTGAATGGCTAAGACAGTCAGGTACTTTCAGTACTGCAATATGTAAACACTACAGTCACTGTCATTATTTTTGCTCTGCCCTGAAGCTAAACTATCTTGATTGGTGAGTGAGTGAATGAAAACTCTCTTCATATGCTAGAAGTAGTCTAATCCAGATCATGTTTGAAATATGGTATCTGCCGTTATACCAGAACCTACCCAGTATAGGCGACTTGTCAAGTGCCGGGCCACCTGGGAATCTCCATTCCCCTCCCCCTTTTGACCTCTTACCTTTGATTTGAGAGCAATAATCAAGTTGATGCTGGAAAGGGCATTTCAACTTACCACCCTCAGGCCCCACTCACAATTCCTGAGATGGTCGAGACCAAAAAAAAAAAATCCTTTTTTTTTCACTACTACCCTGCTTTGCATTGTATCAACCTAATAAATATAAACTTCCCCAAGACTTCCCTAAGCTTCCTTTCCAAAACAATCCTCCCTTCCTCCACATGCCACCTTTGGTCTTCCATAGGACCCTGCCCCAAGACTATCTCCAAACATCTGACAGCCTTCAAAGATAAGATTTCTTCTACGGCCTCCTGCTCCCCACCTCCCAAGAATTTCTCCAGAGTAGGCAAGATATTCCTCCCAAGTCCCAAACTGGCTCCCATACCTCTATCTATTCATCCTGTGAGGTGGACTTTCATGAGCCTCACAGGACACATGACCATCTGCTATGATGTTGCACCTTAAGGAAGGTCCTTGAACAGGGTAATAATATGACTCCCTCAATGGGCCTCTCTTTATGACCTATAATCTGCCTGAACTCACTCCTCCATGGAAATTAACATGCTTTCATTCTCTTATACTCACCCCATTCCAGTGATTTAGAACACTTAGCTACCAATGTGTAAACCACTTTTCTCATCCCCAACTAGCCACTCCCTTATTCCTAACCACCTCACCCTGCCTCCCTAATGTTCCCCTCTGCTTGCAACTTTCACTACACTGTCTAGAATGCCAGCTCCAGGACTAAGACAACAAATCAGTTCATCAAGCATTAAGTGCCTTCATGTGCCAGATTCAAAGAATGAAGGAAAAAAGCTATCCCTGCTCTCAAGAAACCCATGGTCTAAAGGGGATGACAACAGTAACTGAATGAATCCAAGAGATGGAAATGAGTAAGGAGAATAGTATTGTTAGCATGGAAGTGAGGGCCAGTCAGTATAAATGCACAGTTAGGAGATGGAGTGTCATATGTGAGAGACAGCAAGGTAGGCAATGTCACTGGATCCCAGAGTATATGAAGGGGACTAATGTGTAAGAAGACTGGAAAGGTAAGTAGTAGTTAGGTTATAAGGGAGAGACAGAGATAGAGAAAAGGAGGAAGAAGAAGGAGAAGGAGGAAGACAGAGATACCTACAGAGAAACAGAGACAGAGTGCCAGTTTGCTTTCATATGTTGCACATACTCTGGAGCTCTTCTCCCAACCCCCAGTGACACTGGCAAATTGGCTCCCAAAAGGGCAGCCTCCACTTCTCCCCTCAGAATTCTAGGAGACTATGAGAGGTTGGGGATGGAGTGGCATGTATTTCTAATGCTATAGTTCATGAGGACACATTGGTGGTTCTTGCTGATAATTATCAGTCAACATAAATTAGTCAACCAGACTTGATTAGGTTTTGGAAAGGAGCATTTTACTAAGGTGGTACAGTAAGCATAGTTGGCACAGAACATCCCCTAAAAGTCTGTGTCACTCTCCAAGTCCCACAAGTACATCAAAATTTGAGGGGAAAGTGGGTAGTCTTAGAGCCTACTCTCCCAGGGGACACTACTAGGCCCTCAATAAAAAGTTTAATCCTCCAATCCCCTGAAGTTCACAAAGTTTCATTCTGGTCAAGGTAGGTGGAGGGGAGAAAACAGTTGTCAGTTCTCTCCTCCTCCCACCCCATGAAAGATTTTCTCTCAGGAACCAGGTTGAAGTTGTTTCGACCACTCACTGGCTAGCCACTGGATTCTTCCTGTTCTGAACTGGCTTGCTACATCATAGAAGATAAGAAGGGTGTGACCAAGTCTCTTCAGCCAATGCCAATACACCCCCTATAGTGTACATTTTTCAAATTGCCTTCCAGGTACTATATACATATATGTGTGTATGTACATATCTTGTGTGTACCTAGCTATTTACATGTTGTCTGACTCATTAAAATGTGGGCAGAAATTGTTCTTGTGTCCCCAATACTTAGTACAGTGCCTGTCACATAATAAGCTAACTGACTGACTTATTGAGGCTTTCAAGGACTTCTCTCACCCTTGACTAATAGGCTTGACTGATTGATTGGAGGTGTTCTCACCTGGTTAAGGTACTTACTTTAAGAGGAAGGTGGGGTGAGTGACTGATTTAGTAGGCCCAGAGCCTTACATAGAAATGATTAATATTAAAAGGAATTTTTATTTCCTTAGAACTACCCGAAGAGAAGGGAAGCTGATTCTCAGTCAGCCAACTAAAAGGAGACAGTCCTAGACTTTAAATCTAATCAAAATGGTTCTAGTGAGCATGCTCACATTCCATGAAAAGCTGTCCCTAAATAATGTTTCATGACCCAAGATAACAAGTATTTCTTATGTCTACTCTGTCCCAGGTACTGTGAACAGGGGATAAAAATACACACACACACACACACACACATATAAATATATATATATGCATACATACATACACATTTATAGTACACGGAAGACAATTTGAAAGATGTACAGAGGTAGGAGACTGGAAAAGACTTTCTGCAGAAGGTAGGATTTGAGCTGTCTTGAGGGAATCCAGGGAAGCTAAGAAAAAGAGGTGAGAAGGCAGATCATTCCAGACAGGGCAACAGTGAGTACAAAGGCAAGAAGATGGGAGATGGAATATAGTATTTGAGTAGCAGTTAATTAGGCCAAAATAGCTGAATGATAGAGTATGTGAATGGGAGCAAAGTATAATGAAGTATAAATAAAAGGTAGATAGGAAGGGGTTAAGATTATGAAGTGGCAAACAGCGGCGTTTATGTAGAAAACCATTCAAACTCAATGGAGGTGGGGCGGATAGCAGAGGGATATGGTGAGATACTTACTTTAGAAAAACCACCTTGGCAGCTGAATGAAGTATGTACTGGAGAGGAAAAAAACGTGAGGCAGGAAGATGAAAATTAGTTAGAAGGTTGTTGCCATAGTCCGAGCAATTGTTTCACTGGGGTGGTGGTTCTATTAATAGAAAGAATGGAATACACAAAAGAAAGGTTGAGAAAGTATACATCCCCTGTTTTCTCTGTCACCATCACCACTCTCATGCAGGCCCTTGTCACCTCACTCCTGGACCCTTCTAATAGTCTACTGGTTAGTCTCCCTACCTCAAGTATCTTCCCACTCCAGGCCATCTTCTCCACAACTGTCAAATTGATCTTCCTAAAAGGCAGATCAAAATATGGTCAATATTGCCCTCCACCCCATTCAATGAATACTCTCAACCCTGCTTAGAAGCAGCTGATGGTGGCTGGTTGCAGAAACAAATGGCAGTGGTAGTCATATGTTTGCACATTGCTTGTGAGATGAAATCCTTTCCAGGCTTAAAAGAAGGTACCAATAAGGACGGTGAGAAGTTTCCTGCAAAAGCAAATGCAAAAACAGATGTGTGTAGCCAATTAGCCCCAAAGGGGAGTTCCATCTTTGTGAAAATCATTTGTGAATAACTCCAACTTTAAGAGTTCTAGAGAAACAAGTTTTCCTGAAGTAGCATGCCCCTTGGAGAAAGAAGAGGAATGTCCACAAAATTATTGT
Source organism: Notamacropus eugenii (assembly GCF_028372415.1). Taxonomy (NCBI): domain Eukaryota; kingdom Metazoa; phylum Chordata; class Mammalia; order Diprotodontia; family Macropodidae; genus Notamacropus; species Notamacropus eugenii. Next base: position 279,884,461 of record NC_092875.1, on the reverse strand, counting down.
GCAGTTTTCTACTTGGACAAGAAATTCTGTGAATTATTCAAATAGTGTCAGTCTGACAAAGAAGGTATTAGTTGTTCTGTAGTCCCCAAACTATGTTTACCTTCCAGGGAGAGTCTAAGCCACAGGGTGGCACCATGATTCTGGAACAGATTATATAGGATGCTATGAGGGAGAAGATTTCACTGGAATGTCAGGGTTTGCCCAGATAGCAACCCCAAGTTAATTTTTTTTCTGGGAGTGAGCATTAGCTGGTTAAGTGCTGTGTGTTTCCATATCTGTTTATAGGCTTCTACAAATCCTCTGCTTCTTTTTTATTTTCTCTGGGGTTAAAATAAAGGTTGTCATAGATGTTCTATGCATTTAATACCCTTTATACATTTGTGGGGAAACTTATTACATAAGCCATACCCAGAGTATATTTAGAAATTTTCCTGGAGGACTCTATCGAGGTGAGAGCAATAAGCCACAAAAGAAATAAACCCTTTCACATTAGGCTACCAGGACTAAACCTGGTCTATGTCAGCCCGAGGTCTTGGGGTCCATGTGTGACATAATATTTACAAATATATTATAGAATTATACACATTAAAAGCACCTGTGTAGGACACAGAATTTTAAACAAAGAAAATCCTGCTTATTAAAAAAGGAATTGTGACAATATCATATACAAAAGGGAGACAATGATTAATATTAAAGGCAATTTGGATTTCCTTAAAGCAATAGTCTCCAATAGAATCCTCTCAAAGATGTACATCAAGGTACATGAAACAGAGAGCCACATGTTATATATTTGCATAATGATTTACATTTTGTATATGATGTATTATGACTGTCTATATAAAATGTGTATTTGGCTCTTGGGAAACTGTACTAATTTTACTTATACCACCATAATTTCTTGATCTTACTACCCATTCCCTCTTATTCCAACATTTTCATTAATCCAGCTCCCTTATGCCAGAAATATATGGTAAATTAGATATATAAAATCAGGGGAAAAGCAAGGCAAGATAATGAGAACCACCATAAATGTTTGTAGGGGTAGCAATTCAGAGAATAGCATCTTAAGGAAATGCATATAAACAGAAAAAATATTGTAAATTTTGGCACAAAAAATCTACCTGGCATTCTTTAAAAGTGTTCTACATATTATCATTAAGGGCAAAATGTTGCTTTATTTTTTAAGACAGGTTCTACTCATCTCACCCAGGCTGGAAGTGCAGGAGCTACTCAGGGGCCTACAACTAGCACAGGAATTTCGACCTGCTTTATTTCTGACCTGAGCTGGTTTGACCCCTTTTAGGCAAGCTGGTCGTTCCCCTGCTCTGATGCTGAATTTAGTGAAGATGCCCAATCAGAATGGCCCACTGCAGCTTAGAAAACTCAATCTCAAGAGATCTGCCAAGCTGGTATTACAGACATGTAAAGTGTAATACTACACTTGGCTTTCTTCTATTTCTAACTTTTTCTATTTTCTAACTTTTTATTTCCAATTTTTCTGACCTGGGCTGAATCATCCCTCCTTAGGTAGCCTGGTGATCCTCTGTTCCTGAAGGCTCTCACTACATTGGTGTTGGACTTGAATTGGATACTCAGTTTGTTTCAGCACTCCTGGAACTCAAAACTCCCTAACTCAAGGAACCTACCAGACTCAGCCTCCCCAGCAGCAGGGATTAGAGATGTGAGCAACCACTCCTAGTTTCATAAATATGCCTTTGTAAAAGCTAATCAATGTTAAATAGAATTGGGATACTACTCACTGGTCCCTTAACACACATGGGTTGAATCTTGAATCAATGGCTAAAAAAAAAAAAAAAGATACCTCAGACTTGTCATAGTATCCGAGAATGTGCTGAGAGAGTGGGGGCAGGGAGTCATGTTATAGATATACTAGAATAGGGAGAAAGAGGAGACAGAAAGATGTTAGGAGTCTATGGCAATATTCCATGTGAATGCTAATGAGGACCTACTAGTAGTGGGAATAGCTACAGATTTGAGTGTAATCTGTAGAGAAGTGGTAGTTGAAGCTGTAGGAGTAATTGAAGTTGCTGATATTATCCAAGGCTTCACTGAGAATTATAGTGTCTAGAATTAGGGAGGTGATAATTTTTCTATAATCTCTCCGCTCTGCTCAGATAACATCTGGAGTATAGTTTTCAGTTCTGGGTGTCATATTTAGGAAGGACGTAGATGAACTGAAAGATATAGAGGAGAGGGAAGTCAAGATAGTGAGAGGACTGGACATCATACCTTGTGAGAATCAGCTGAAGGAACTGAAAGTGTTTAGTCTGGAGCAGTGGAGATTTAATGTGGATGTGACAGTAATTTTCAAATATTTAGGCAGGGAGGTACAGTGCTTAGAGTCCTGGGCACAGGGTCAAGAAGACCTGAGTTCACATCCAATCTCAAATACCTACTACTTGTATGATCTGGACAAGTCACTTAAAGTCTATTTACTTCAGTTTTCTCAACTGTAAAATGGGGATACTAACAGTACCTACCTCACAGGGTTGTTGTAAGAATCAAATGACATAATGTTGGTAAAGAATGTTAGCTCAGTGCCTGGAACACAGTAGATATTTAATAAATGCTAATTCCCTTCTATTTTTAAAATCTTTTTCTTCCCTATTTGAAAGTATATCTTATGAAAGAAGGGTTAGACTTCTGTTCGAATTTAGAGAAAAGAGTAAAAGTAATAGAAGTTGGAGAGAGATATGTTTAATCTTGATAGAAGGAAAGGTCTTCCTACCAATCAGGACCATCTAAAAGTGCAATGGGATTCTTCAGGAGGTAGTAAGTTAATGTGAATGGGCTAGATAAACATGAGTCATGCATATTGCACTAGACTATACTGTATAGGGGCAGGTAGGTGGCACAGTGGATTGAATGCCAGCCCTGGAGTCAGGACAACCAGTTGTATGACCCTGGACAGGTCACTTAACCCTATTTGCCTCAGTTTTCTCATCTGTAAAATGAACTGGAGAAGTAAATGGCAAACCACTCCAGTATCTTTTCCAAGAAAACCCCAAATGGAGTCACGGACAGTCAAACATGAATGACATGACTCAACAACAACAAAGTGATGTATAGGGGTTGGGCTAGATGGCCTGATAAATCTCTTCTAAATCTAATTTTGTGATTCTTTGAGATTACAAAGTGGGAAAGCATATAGAGAGAAGTGATAAGGTCCAAAGATAGAAACGTGGGAAAGAGCCACCATACATGAGGATGGAAAGGATGAGAAAAGACAACTTAGAAGTAAAAGTTGGAGAGGTAGAAGGAGCCTGAGTGCAGTGTGGTCTCTAAAGTCAGAGAGATAGAACATGTCCAGAAGGAGGAGCTCTTCAACAGTATCAAATGCCTTAGAAAAGCCAGGAAGAATAAAACTTGGGGGATAAAAAGGCCACTAGTGTTGGCAAATAGGAGGGCGTTGCTGACCTTTGAGAGAGCAGTTTTGGTTGAATGAGGGAAGGGGAGAAAGTCATACTACATGGGTATGAGAACAGTGTAGACAGTAAGACAGTGTAGACAATGAGTATTGAAAATATTCTGGAGAAGTTGGCTCTGAACAGGATGAAAACCCTAAGAAAAAGCAAGACAGGGTAGAAGAGTCAGTGGAAGCCTTTTTTAGGACTGTGAAAACCTAAATATGTTTATAGGCAAGAAGAAAGGAATCAGGAAGACTCATCTTCCTGAGTTCAAATATGGCCTCAGATGCTCATGGCTGTGACTCTGGGCAAGTCACTTAACCCTATTTGACTTAGTTTCTTCATCTGTAAAATGAGCTGGAGAAGAAAATGGCAAACCATTCTAGTATCCTTGCCAAGAAAACCCCAAAATGGAGTCACAAAGAGTCATACATGACTGAAACGACCGAACCAGCAAATTGGGCAAAACCAGTGAATTGGGCAAGATTAAAGATAAATGAGAGAAGGATTAACTACTGAAAAAAAGAGAATGGTATCAAGGCCACAAAAAGAAGATATAACCTATGTGGAGAAGTTTTGAAGTACAGAGGAGAGTTGAGGAGGCTTAATATTTATTGAATTTTAAATTAAAAAAATACATTTGAGTTGAGTCTGAAGGATGGATGAGTAATATTTCAACTAGAAAATAGAGAAGACATCCTAGGCAACAGGAATAGGATAAATAAAGGTACAGAAGCAGCAAGATAAGTGTTTTGAGAGAAAGACTATGAATTTATTTTGACCATTGATAGGATTATTATAGTAAAGTATTGGGAGATAAAACTGAAAAATTTGGTTGGGCCCAAATACTGGAAGTTCTTGAATCCATACTTTATGCAGTACACAACTGGCAGCTATTGAATGTTTTTGATCAGGGGAATAGCAAGACCAAAGTTGTGCTTTAGAAAAATTAATCTGATAGTGGTATATAGGATGAATCAAAGTAGGGAAAAAAGCCTGAAGATGTTAGACCCATTTACATAAAATGCTTCAATGGGTTAGTTCAAAAGTAATGAGGAAATTGAGAGGAAATGATACTGACGAAAATGGAAAAGGGTGAAGCAAGGAAAAGTTATTTCAAAGGGAATATTGACAGGACTTGGTGATTCATTGGAGAAGAAAGTCAAGGAGTCAAAGATGAGTCCTAGGTTTTGAGCGTGGGTGACTAGGAAAATGGATAGAAATAAGGAAGTCATGAAGGGGAACTGGCTTTGGGGGAAGGTGATGAGTTTGGTTTTGAACATGTTAAAGTTGAGGTTCTGACAGGACTAGGTGATATCCAGCAGTTGTAAATGCAGAACTGGGAACTATGTAGAAAGGTGGTAACAGGAACATTGACCTGGGAGTCATTTGATAAAAACCATAACACTTCCTCAGCAAAATATATCTAGTGAACAAAATATAGACCTACTGTGTTCATTTATCTCAACACAAGGGACTTTCCTTCCCAAAAAATATGCTGCCTGAAATGCAGTAAGCAGCAAAAAGAGATACCAATATACTAGAATTTTTTAGGCAGCTAGTTGGTGTATGTAGAGTTCGAGCCTTGGAGTCCTGAAGATTTGAGTGAAAATCCTCCTTCAGACCTTTACCGGCAACTTGACTCTGGGCAAGGCATTTAACCTCTTTCATCTTAGTTCTCTGATCTGTAAAGTGGGAATATTAGCACTTACAAAAGAGTGGTTGTCATGATTTGCAAACCTTGCAGTGCTAAGTAATTCTTAGCTATGACTATATTTCACTTTATAACCTGAACTCAGACAGAGAAACCTGTGATCCCTCTAGAGGTTTTCCTTGGTAATAGTTCTCCTAAATAATTGGTTGGTCTTGTAAAAGAAAAGGACTAGAGAAGGACTTACACATGTAAAGTGGTGTGCTTTGTTAGCCCTCCCCTACATACTTCAACTGTTCCTATTAGAAAGGTGTGGGCCTCAAATATTTAGACCACAAAGAGACTCTGAATTAACCAAGCTAGCAGTCTGTTTAATCAACAAAAAATTGTCTATTAAGCAGCTACTTTGTGTAGAAACCTAAGGGCGCTTCAAAAATAAATAAGACTTCCTTGCCCTTAAAAAACATGCATTCTAGTGAGAAAGGATAAAATGGTTAAATTCTTAATGCACAGATAAGACCAAAATAAAAATAATTGACATTTGTACAATGCTTAAATTCTCAAACAATAATTCATTTGACCTTCATAGCAACCCACTGAGGAAGATGCTTACTTACTTTTGACCTCTCAGCCAGTGAGTGTTGGAGACAGAATCTGAACTCAAGCTTGTATTGATTGGAAGTCTAGTACTTGATTAAGCAGACTGCTAGATTTATACTATACTTTGTACTATGGCACATTACTTCCAAAGTAGCATGATCCAGAGGAAAGGTCTGTTTATAGCCCTTCTGGTCTAAGGTGTACAAGTTCCTGACTCAGGTTTAGGTCCACTGATTTGTGTTTGGTTGAGTTTCAGTAAATTGTTGCTGGACTCAGTGACAGCCTCTGCGAGTTTCTGCAGGTTCAGTGGGACCAAACAGTTGGCATCCCTTTGGTTTTTGTCTTCTGGCCTGGGTTTTTGACCACAGGTTTATATCCTAGGCTAATGATTAGAACTGAGTCACTGTTCTGCTGTTTTACTCAGAGACACACACTGAAGCTTTTGGAATTCATTGTGTGCTCAATACTCAGCTAAAGCCTCGTGTTTGGTCACAGCCACTCTTCTCTATCCTTGGTCTGTGACCCAGAACTGGGTAATGGGTGACAGAGCTGCAAGATGGCACCTATTCCTGTTCCCAACACTAATTCAGGAGTCTCCTGGAATCTCTTTATTTCTCTGTCTTTACTACCCTGGTGCTTTATCAAGGAGTTTCTATCCTTTCGAAATCTGCAATCAATGCTGTACCTGCTATAGCTGCCCTTTGGTCAGTCTCCACACCCAGTGTCTGCAGACTTTTCTGTCTTACTAAGCTTCTTTAAACTGGAAAAATGACTCATTGTGAGTTTTTCTTAGTTTTCCCAATTAGAATTCAGGATTTTCTAGGTTATGAAAGAGGAACTGTATTGGGAGAACTATACAAAAATTCTGACTCTTACTCCACCCTTCTATGATTGCTATTGTAATGCAGATACACTCATTCCCATTATTCATCAATGTGCTTACCTGATATAAATCCCTTGCATGGAAGAGGCTAGAAAGCCTGCTTCTTGGGGAGTCATGGTAATATGTACTAGAAGTACCTTGAGGGATGAGGGTGTATGAGGTGTTCAGGGAGGACTAGCACCTGTGGTGTGAGGGCTTGCTGAGCCCTTTTCAGGGCTGCTCATTCACCTTTGCTGTCTACTTATCACAAAACTCTCACATGTAGCTCTAAGAAGATGTAGCATGAGCAGCAGCCACACCCTAGTTAAACCATCTTGGTTCTTATGAGTTCTGAAAGATTAGGAGAGCAAGTTCTACAGTCCATGAGTGTGAGCCCAGGATGGTTTTACAGCCTGCTCAGCATCAAAGCCCTAAGAAGCAAGGTATAATGATTTAGATTGAGCCTGGTGGTAGCAGAAACAAGGACTCTTCTAGCATAGATGCTGCATTTGTCTTTTTTTTTTTTTTCATTTTTAACACAGTTCATATCACATAACACAATTCCAACTTTTGGTCAGGTGATACTTCTTTTAAAGCATTTACAATATAGACCACAAACTATTTTTTTAAACATTAACCAACTGAGACACAAATAATAACTATGTATGCTAACTTCATAAGCCCTTGACCTGATTGTCTCCACACTATCACTAAGAATTAAAGGACCCTGACTTATTGTTGGTCTAAAGTCCTAAGCCTAATAGCTTAACCTTGGATGTTCCCCTACCAACAATCTATTATTTAATAGACCTGATATTAAGCTTACAAACCTTTTGACTATAGGAAATTGCCACTAAGAGTAGGGACATTGCAGGGAAACTATCTCCCCAATTTCATGTCAGTTCTAGGCAGGAGTAGATTCTCAACTTGCATTCAGTGAGGCTTAGAGTCTGCCAGGTGTCAGTGGAGAAATTGAGTCAGGAGAGTCCTACCTCAACCCAGGCTGAACAGCCACTCTCCCACCCTTCCCATGAGATCACCTTTTTCAGTTCATACCAGCATGTCACAGGCTTACTGGCATCATGGATTGGAGGTTCAGATCACCTTTCTTGCTATCTATACCTGGAGTTAGACTCAGAAGAACAGTCACTTAATAGTCCCTTAGCATCTTAAAATAGCAAGTTCCAATAACCATGTTTCATATATGACTATAATTTCACATTGGCTAAGGAACATCTTTAAAGGCAGGTCTTAAGTGGCTTACATGCCTTTCCATACCTGTTCTAGTTCCTGCTTAAGTAACAATCATAAAATCAAATTTACCATTAAAATCTTAACTTTTCCATCAATGTCAAATTTTACCCAAAGTTACCTGCCTTCAGGAGACTTAGACTAAAATTTTCCTAAACTAAAGATGTCTCTGATTTAGTCTCAGTAATTAATTCAGTCAATTGTTTTAATACTAATTGCTTTTACATAACTTTGTAACATATTCAATTTATCTCTCCCCTCCCCCACCCCCTTATACTTTGCATTCTGATTACCCCTTCCCTCAATGAGCCCTCTCTTCTATCACACCCCACCCTTTCCTTATCCCCATCTTCCCTCTTTTCTTGTAGGGCAAGATAAATTTCTATACCCCATTATCTGTGTTTCTTATTTCCTGGTTATATGCAACAGTAATTCTCAACATTCATTTCTAATACTTTGAATTCCACCTTCTTTCCCTCCCTCCCTCCCATCTTCCCTATGCATCCCCACTGAGAAGGCAAGCAATTCAATACAGGCTATATATGTGTCATTTTGCAAAAGACTTCCATAATAATCATGTTGTATAATACTAACTATATTGCCCTCTATCCTACTCTATCCCCCTTTATTTTTTTATTTCCTCATTTAACCTTGTTCCTTCCCAAAAGTGTTTATTTCTATTTACTCCCTTCTCCCATTTGCCCTCCCTTCTATCATTCCCCTTACCCTACTTGTTGCCTCCTCTCCTACTTTCCTGTAGTATAAGATAGATTTTCTTACCAAATTTAGTGAGCATGTTATTCCCTCCTTAAGCCATATGAGGATAGAGTAGCTTCACTTACCCCCTCTCCCCTTCTCCCTTTTTCTCCTCCATTGAACAAGATTTTTCTTTATCTCTTTTATGAGTTATAGCCTGCCCCATTCCATTTCTCTCTTTCTCCTCCCAGTATTTTCCTCCCTTACCCCTTAATTTTTATTTTATATCTTTTTTTGTGGATATTGTGGATATTATCTCTTCTGATCCAACACAGCCTGTACTCTCTGCCTATGTGTGTGTGTGTGTGTGTGTGTGTGTGTGTGTGTGTGTACAATCCTTCCATCTACCCAAATACTGAGAAAACTCTCAAGAGTTATAAATATTTTCTTTCCATGTAAGAATGTAAACAGTTCTGCTTTAGAAAGTCTTTTATGATCTCTCTTTCCTGTTTAACTTTTCAAGCTTCTCTTGATTCTTGTGTTTGAAAGTCAAATTTTCTATACAGTTCTGGTCTTTTCAACATGAATGCTTGAGAGTCTTCCATATCATTGAATGACCATTTATTCCCTTGAAGTATTATACTCAATTTTGCTGGGTAGGTGATTCTTGGTTTTAATCCCAGGTCCTTTGACTTCTAGAATAAACTGTCCCAAGCCCTTCAATCCCTTAATGTTGAAGCTGCCAGATCCTGTGTTTTCCTGATTGTATTTCCACAGTACTTGAATTGTTTGTTTCTAGCTGCTTGCAGTATTTTCTCCTTGACCTGGGAACTCTGAAATTTGGCCACAATATTCCTAGGAGTTTATCTTTTCGGTGATTGGTGGATTCTTTCAACATTTATTTTGCCCTCTGGTTCTAGAATATCAGGACAGTTTTCTTCAATAATTTCATGGAAGATAATGTCTACACTCTTTTTTTGATCATGGTTTTCAGGTAGTCCCATAATTTTTAAATTGTCTCTCTTGGATCTATCTTCCAGGTCAGTTGTTTTTCTAATGAGATGTTTCACATTATCTTCTATTTTTTCAAACTTTTGGTTTTGTTTTCTAACTGCTTGGTTTATCTCATAGTCATTCATTTCCCTGAACTCAATCCTGTCTTTCAAAGAACTATTTTGTTCAGTGAGCTTTTGAACCTCCTTTTCCATTTGGCTCATTCTGCTTTTTAAAGCCTCCTTCTCCTCATTGGCTTTTTGGACCTCTTTTTCCAATTGTGTTAGCCTCTTTTTAAAGGTGTTGTTTTCCTCAGCATTTTTTGGTTCTCCTTTAGCAAATTACTAACTCACTTTTCAAGTTCTATTGTCTGAACCCAATTTAAGTTCACTTTGGAGGTCCTGGAGGCAGGGGTCTTAACTTCCTGTGACAGTAAGCCTTGTTCTTCCTCATCCTAAGGGATGGGAGGAGACATCTGTTCACCTAGAAAGTAACCTTCTATGGTCTTATTTTTTTCCCCATTTTTGGGCATTTTCCCAGCCAGTTACTTGACTTCTGAATCCTTTGTCAAGAGATGAGACTCAACAGCTAGATTCCCCTGGGCTTTGGGTGGCAGCAAGGCTGTCACTCAGGGGTGGGGTTTAGATCAGCTGCTCCCTACTGCCAGAGGCTTTAAGCTGAGCTGCCTGAAAAATCGATCCAGGTTGCTCATAGCTGCCTACTGTCTGCTGCCAAGGCCTCTGCCATCACCTGGGGTATTGCTGGAGAAACCTCCTTCCCTCTCACCCAGCTAGGAAAGCCCTCCCCCACTGACCTTTGGAGCTTTCCTTGTTGCTTGTGGGTTGAGGTATCTGGGACCTTCCCTGCTAGGAACTCTGCCCTGGAGGTCTGTTCAGGTCCTGTTCCTCCCAGTGCTGCGTGGCCAAGGCTGGGCTCTGCTCTGTTCAGCGTCCCATGAGATAGACCTTTCCTGTCAGACTTCCAGGTTACTTTTGGCTGGAAACCTCTTTTGCTCTGTTGTTCTGTGACTTCTGCTGCTCTAGACTTTGTTGAGAGTCCTTTTTACAGGTATTTTGTGGGCTGTGGGGGAAGCGCTGGAGTATATGCATCTTTCTACTCTGCCATCTTGGCTCCGGCCCCTAGATGCTGCATTTGGATGGGAGACAGAACTAAATTGGAGGCTACTCACCTAAGAGATTGAGGCAACATAGGGGGATAATATGCCCCCAAGGTGTTGAAGCAGAATGCTTGAACTTTTGTTCTTGTTATATCTTCAAAGAAAATATTCCATTGTAAAAGCTAATTGATTTTAAGAGGGTTAAGTGGATCCAGGGTACTAGTAACTGGCACCCAAAAGTGAGGGGAATGCAGCCAATGGGGGCTAAAGCTGATAAGATTAGAGAAGAGATACCTCCCCAGCCGTCAGGATACACTTAGGATCCTATAAGGGAAGGTCTAGTCTACCTGGCCCTGGCAAGAAAGATTCAGAAAGTACTCACCACACTATAATTATCTGTGTGTTCAGTCATGTCTGACTCTTCATGACCCTATTTGGGGTTTTCTTGGCAAAGATACTAGAGTAGTTTGCCATTTCCTTCTCTAGCTTATTTTATAGATGAGGACACAGAGGCAAACAGTGTTAAATGACTTGCCCAGGGTCACACAGCTAGTGTCTGAGGTCAAATTTGAACTCAAGTCTTCCTGACTCTAGGCTTAGTAATCTATCCACTCCACTACCTAACTGCATAATTACTTGTGCCTCTACCTTCAACTCTAGCTGAATTTTTACATGATCCATGAAGGCTTCCCTTATTCTCCCCAGATGGAAATTTTCTCCTTGCCCTGATAACAATCATAAAATATTTATTTGTATTCCTCATGCAAAATCACAGATTTTGAAAATTGGAGGAGACCTTAGATTTTTCATTAGGAATCTCTCCTATGATATCCCTTACAAATAGTCACATGGCCTCTTCTTGAAAATCTTCAGTAGGACAGAACTTACTAACATGTAAGGCAGCTTGTTCTTTTTAGAGATAGCTCTGATTAATAAATTTGTATATTTCTAATTGTACTGTTCATGGAGCCACAGAATCACAGAATCCTAAATGTAGAAGGGACCTTAGAAGTCATATAACTCACCTTTTCCCCCTGGTGAACAAATCCCTGACAAAATGCTCAAATACTTCTAGGGAAGAGAAACTTGCTACTATATGAAACAGCCTGCTCCATTTGTTGGAAAATTCCAGTTGTTAGAGTAAAATCATAGAGCTTCTGCTGGACTCCATGAGGCTGAGGCACTCACCCTTTCCCTAAAAGATAGATATGTGGTTAGATAAAGCATCTATTACACTCTTACAGTCCCAGGTACTGTGCTAAACACAGTGGATACATAAGAAAACAAAGCAATTTTCATTCTCAAGGATCTTACATTCTATTAGGAGAAGATAAAAACCACCAAGGAAATAGGAAGGAAGGGTATTCACATGGGGTCAATGCAGTTGGTGGATAAGTGAAGACTAGAGAGTGAAATGGAAGTGAAGAGAGCAGTGTGCCTTGTGCTCCTCAAGCTAAGGCATTCCTGGGGCAGCGAAGTGGCGTAGTAGAGCACTGGCCCTGTAGTCAGGAAGAGCTGAGTTTATATCTGGTTCAAACACTTGCCAGTTATGTAACCCTGGGTAAGTCACTTAACCCTGATTGCCTGAAAAAAAAGAATGATTTTTAAAAAGATGTGGTATTCCCAAGAAGGGACTCACTAGTGAGTGAGCTAATCACAGGGTGAAGTTATCCTTAGGTGAGCAAAGTACCTGGTGGGGAGAGTGAGCACCTTGTGGAGTGAGGTTGAAGTGAATTTTTTTTATTCTCTTTTGGGGAAATCCTAGACATAAGGCAAACAAGAGTTTTAAGTGATATTCCCTGGGAAGACAGGGTGGGGGAGTAAAGAACCAGAATCTGAGCAAACAAAAAAGTTTAAGGTCCCCAAATTTGAATAGTCCAGTCCCTAAAGAAAACCTTCAAGTTCTTATTTTTCTCAGACTTTGGATTTTTCAATGACCCACCCCCAAAGCCCTGGGGAGGATTAATTAAACTTTGTATTTGACTCATATGTAACATCTACCCAAAAAGGAATCCAAAAGTATTGAATGTATAATAAGGATCAAATGCAAGAATTTTTAAAGTATTCAATATATAATGCAAATCAGGTATATGACAGCTATTTGTTTCCTCCACACAAAAGAAATGTTTAAAATACACTCATATGTATGCATTGTCAAAGTCTTAAAATATAAATAGTAACCTATTGTTCTGGTTATACTTTCTCAGAAGGTTGAGACCTCCCCTACTGGGGAAAATTAGGTCCAATCCCTCTTTCACATGATAATACTTCAAGTAGTTAAAGACAGCTATGGTGTTTTCTCCAAGTCTTCTCTTCTTCAAGCTAAGTGTCCTCAATTCCTTCAACCAATCCTCATAGAATATGGACTTGTTCCTCACCATCCTGGCTGTTCTTTTTTTGGATACTCTTCCTCTTATATATATGTTCTTTTAAAAAAAAACAACTGCAGCTCCTAGAACTGAATACAGTACACTTGGTGCGATCAACACATCTCTGACAAGTTTTCATTCAGGCTCTCCTTAAAAATTTCTAATACTCCCTTCCAGAGTAATGCATTTTTGGAATTAGAGTAACTAATTTTGGACAGGTTTCATTGTGAGGAAGTTTTTGTTTGTTATAAATATAAAGACAGTATCTACTTCTCTGTAACTTTCACTAATTGCTCTTAGTTCAACCCCTGAGGATGATCGGGACCAATTTTTACCACTTTTGTTTTTTTCTTTTCACTTAGCAAGCATTTATGATGTCTCACCCCTTCCCCACAATGTTCCCTTCTCCTCCCCCCATGAAAAAACGAACAAAACCAAACCCTTGTGAACAGTATGCATAATCAAGAAAAAAAATGTACCTCTCTGCATCTTGAATTGATCACATCTCTATCAGGAGGTGGGCAGTCTACTTCATCATTAGTCCTCTGGAATCATGGTTAGTTTTTTCATTGATCAGAGTTCTTAAGTCTTTCCAAGATGTTTGTTTTTATAATATTGTTGTTGTACAAGTTCTCTTGGCTCTGCTCATTTTACTCTGAATCTGTTCATAACAAGTCTTCCCAGGTTTCTCTGAAACTATCTCTTTTGTCATTTCTTATGATGCAATAGTATTCTATAACAGTCATATACCATAATTTGCAGTCTTTCTCCAATTGATAGGGTAACCCATTAGTTTCTAGTTTGTAATAATTACTATAAAAAGCCCTACTTGCTTTGTCACATGACTATCCTGCAGATAATTTGACTACTACCACATCTCCCTTCAGTCTTTCTTCTCTAGATCAGACATTCCTGTTTCCTTTCATTGATCTTCATATGACATAATTTCTAGTTGCCTCATAATCCTGGTCATCCTTCTTTGGTTTCCCACCAATCTATGGATGTCTTTCCTCAAATGTGGTACCTGGAACTGAATACAATAATTTCAGATGTGGTTTCTACAAAGCCCCTCTCTCTTCCTGGACACTATAACTTTAATTAGCACAAGCTAAAAATTACCTGGTTTTAATACCTTCTATGTCAGATTGTTGATTCCAGCACTTTACACAGTAACTGTCACATAACAGGAACTTAATAAATGCTTATTGATGGATATATTGAGGTTGAAGTCACAACTCCCCATCCTGTACTTGTGCAGCAAGTTTTTCATCCCAAATATAAATTTCATCATATTGGATTTGGCCCATCTGTCCAGTCTATCAGGATATTTTTAAATCTTGAATTTCTCATCTAACAGTTTACTATCCCTCACAACTTAATATTATCTGCAAATTTGATAAGCACACCATGTATGTCTTTATCCACATCATTAATAAAAATGTTGAACAATAGGAACAAGGATGCATTGCTGGAGCGTTCAATTAATGAACTCCCTCTATGTTTATATTGATGCATTAATGACTTCTCTTTAGTTCAGTTATTCAAATAGTTCCAAATAAAAATAACTATATTATCATCTGCCCCCCACCCCACCCTTCTTTCCATTTTTTTTAAATTGCATGATGGGCTTTATAAAATGTTTTCTTCAATTTAGGTTTTCTGTGTCAATGCTATTTCATTGACTTACCTGTCTAATAATCCAGTCAAAAAAAAAAAAAGGAAATGCTATTAGTCTTGAGAAATCTCTTCTATGCTCCATGATTTTCTTCTTTTTTAATTAAATTTATTTTTTTCTCAATTAACAAACATCTAGTCTTTCTCCCTCTCCCCTCACCCCAAGAAAAAAGAAAAACAAAATCCCTGCAACAAATATGCAAGATCTAGCAAAATAAATCCCCACATTGGCCATATCTAAAAATATATATTTCATTCTGCATATCTATTCCATCACCTTTCTGTCAGGAGGTGAGAAGTACTTTTCAAACAAAACACTTTTCAACTAATGATCAACTAAGATCATTGCACTGATCAGAGTTCTTAAATGTTTCAAAAGTGTTCATTTTTGCAATGCTGTTTGCATAAATTGTTTTCAGGTTCTGCTCACTTCACTCTATATCAGTTCAAAATGAAGTTTAAGCGACATCTGCTCATTGCAACCTCTTTCCTTTTACATGCAGCTCCCTGAGTATGGAGAAAATATGTTCCTTTATCTCTCTCATTCTTCTCATTTCTTTCCTAGTTTGTCTTTCTTCCCTCACTTTCCTTTCTTTTAAGATCATATAACAAAACATGTAACAAAAATCACTCCCAGACTCTCCCCTCTTATTTGACTCCCTCTATGACAATTGTTTACATTATGGTTCTCAGGAGATGCTTGTATCATCTTCTCTTCCTCCTCTTTAGAATCAAACACTACATCCCTACAAAAATCTTTTCTGGTTGCTCATTTATATTTACTTCCTATATTTCTCTTTACTCCCATGTTTGAATTTCAATATTTCTACCTATCTCTTGTCTTTATGTCAGGAATGCTTGGAAGTCCTCTATTTCATTAAAGATCTCTTTCTCCCTTTAGGATTATACTCCATTTTGCTGAGTAATTTATTCTTGGTTATAAGCCTGTATCTTCTGCCTTTTGAAATATGCTGTCTCATGTCCTCTGCTTCTTTATAGTGATATTGACTAAATCTCATGTGATTCTGACTGTGATTCCTTGAAACTTTTAACTCCTTTTTGAATGCTCACAATATTTTGTTTCTTTGACTTTGAAATTCTCTATTTGGGTTATGACATTCCTGTGGGTTTTCATTTGGGGATTTCTTTCTGGAGGCGACAACAGGTTTTTTTTCTATTTTCCTTTGCTCTCTGATTTTAAGAGATCTGGGCAGTTTTTTGTTTTTTTTTTTTTTGATTTCTTGAAATCATGATGTCAAACTCTTTTTTTTTTTTTTTTGGTTATGGTTTTCAGGTAGTCCAGTAGTTCTTAAATTAGACCTCCTTGATCTGATTTCCAATAATGGGAAACTTTTTAAAATATGAAGTACCTTATATTTTCTTCTATTTTTCAATATTTTGACTTTCAAAAAATATTTCTTGTTGTCTCATGGAGTCATTTGCTTCTATTTAGTTGGTCCATTACAATTTTTAAAAAATATTTATTTAAGTTTTCAACATTCATTTCCACAAAATTTTAAGTTCCAAATTTTCTCCCCATTTCTCCCCTCCCCCATCCCAAAACGCCAAGATTGTAATTACCTCTATCACCAATCTGCCCTCCCTTCTAACATCTCTCCCTTCCCTTATCCCCATCTTCTCTTTTGTCCTGTAGGGCAAGATAAATTTCTATACCCCATTACCTGTATTTCTTATTTCCTAGTTGTATGCAAGAACAATACTCAACAGTTGTTCCTAAAACTTTGAGTTCCAACTTCTCTTCCTCCCTCCCTCCCCATCCATCCCCATTGGGAAGGCAAGCAATTCAATATAGGCCATATCTGTGTAGTTTTACAAATGACTTCCATAAAAGTCATGTTATGTAAGACTAACTATATTTCCCTCCATCCTATCCTGCCCTCATTTCTTCTGTTCTTTCTTTTGACCCTGTCCCTCCTCAAGAGTGTTGACTTCTAATTGCTCCCTCCTCCCATTGCCCTCCCTTCCATCATCCCCCTGCCCCACTTATCCCCTTCTCCCCCACTTTTCTGTATTGTAAAATAGGTTTTCATACCAAAATGAGTGTGCATTTTATTCCTTCCTTTAGTCGAATGTGATGAGAGTAAGCTTCATGTTTTTTCTCTCACCTCCCCCTTTTTTCCCTCCACTGAAAAGTCTTTTACTTGCCTCTTTTATGAGATAATTTGCCCCATTCCATTTCTTCTTTCTCCTCCCAATATATTTCTCTCTCACCCCTTAATTTCATTTTTTAAAGATATGATCCCATCCTATTCAACTCACCCTGTGCTCTCTGTCTCTCTGTCTCTCTGTGTAATCCCACCAACTACCCAGATACTGAAAAAAGTCTCAAGAGTTACAAATATTGTCTTTCCATGTAGGAATGTAAACAGTTCAACTTTAGTAAGTCCCTTATGATTTCTCTTTGCTGTTTACCTTCTCTTGATTCTTGTGTTTGAAAGTCAAATTTTCTTTTCAGCTCTAGTCTTTTCATCAAGAATACTTGAGGAAATCCTCTATTTCATTGAAACACCATTTTTTCCCCCTGAAATATTATACTCAGTTTTGCTGGGTAGGTAATTCTTGGTTTTAGTCCTAGTTCCTTTGACTTCTGGAATATCATATTCCACACCCTTCAGTCCTTTAATGTAGAAGCTGCTAGATCTTGTGTGATCCTGATTGTATTTCCACAACACTTAAATTGTTTCTTTCTAGCTGCTTGCAATATTTTCTCCTTGACCTGGGAACTCTGGAATTCGGCCACAATATTCCTAAGAGTTTCTCTTTTTGGATCTCTTTCAGGAAGTGATCAGTGGATTCTTTCAATATTTATTTTGCCCCCTGGTTCTAGAATATCAGGGCAGTTTTTCTTGATAATTTCATGAAAGATGATGTCTAGACTTTTTTTTTGATCATGGCTTTCAGGTAGTCCCATAATTTTTAAACTGTCTCTCCTGGATCTATTTTCCAGGTCAGTTGTTTTTCCAATGAGATATGTCACATTATCTTCTATTTTTTCATTCTTTTGGTTTTGTTTTGTGATTTCTTGGTTTCTCATAAAGTCATTAGCCTCCATCTGTTCCATTCTAATTTTTAAAGAACTAATTTCCTCAGTGAGCTTTCGAACTTCCTTTTCCATTTGGCTAATTCTGCTTTTTAAAGCATTCTTCTCCTCATTGGCTTTTTGAAGCTCTTTTGCCAATTGAGTTAGCCTATTTTTAAAGGTGTTATTTTCTTCAGCATTTTTTTGGGAGGTCTCCTTTAGCAAGGTGTTGACTCTCTTTTCATGATTTTCTTGCTTCTCTCTCATTTCTCTTCCCAATATTTCTTCTACCTCTCTTAGTTGATTTTCAAAATCCTTTTTAAGCTCTTCCATGGCCTGAGACCACTGAATATTTATCTTGGATGTTTGGGATACAGAAGCCTTGACTTTTATGTCTTTCCCTGATGGTAAGCATTGTTCTTCCTCATCTGAAAGGATGGGAGAAGATATCTGTTCACCAAGAAAGTAACCTAGTCTTATTTTTTTTTCCCTTTTTTGGGCATTTTCCCAACCAGTTACTTGACTTTTGGGTCCTTTGTCAATAGTAGGGTATACTCTGGGAATCTGTAAGATCTCAGTTCCTCCAAGGTGGCACAAACAAGCGTGTACACTGGTCTGGAAGCAGGAAGAGATTTTTGTGCCCAGAATCTTAGCAGTTTCCTCTTCATAACCACCTGGCCTCCAGTTCTGCCAAGCCAGCACTGGGGGCTGAGATTCAGATAAGCTGCATGGACAGGGCCACCATTCAGTGTGAGATAAAGATCAGCTGCTCTAATCTCTCAGGAGTATCAGGGCCTCTACACAGGGCTGAGGTAAGAGTCAGCTGCTCAGTGCCCCCAGGGGTTTTACGATTCCAACAATGGATGCAGGCTGCTGTAGGGGCTGGTGTGGGAACTGCTGCTGCCTGCCCGATGTGGCCTCTGAGGCCACTGCCTGAGGCTGGAGCTATGGAAAGGCCCTTCTACCTCCTTGGCCAGCTGAAAAAACCCTGTCACTGACCTTTGGCACCTGTGGGTTGAGGGATCTGGGAACTGCTGCTACTGAGACTGGAGATTCTGCCCCCAAGGGCTATTCACGAGCTGTGGACCACGCAGCCAAGGCTGGGCTGGGCTCTGCTCTGCGTGGGGTGAAACAGATGTTTCCCATTGGCCTTTCAGGTCACCCTGGGCTGGAAATCTCTTCCACTCTTTGTTCTCCATTTCTGCTGCTCCAGAATTTGTTGAGAGTCCTTCTCTACAGGTATTTTATGGGCTGTGCGGGGAGAGCCAGCATTCGTGTGTCTTTCTACTTGGCCATTCATTACAATTTTCACAGAGTCTGCTACTTGGGTAAGGTATTGCACCTCTTATGATGAGCTGTTACTTCTTTTTCCAAGTCTCTCCTCCATAGTTCTTATTTCTTTTCCAATTCTTTCCTCTATCTCTCTCATTCCATTTTTAAACTTTTTTTCATTTTTGCATTCTTTCTTTTAGGAATTCTAATTGATCTTGTGGTTAAGCCATGTGTTTCTTTGATGGTTTCTTGTATTTTGGGATTATTCTTAGTAATTATTCTTGTACTGGTTTTGCCTTTGGCTGCCATCACAAAAGTTTGTTGATAAAGGCACATCCTGGGCTCTCTTGGTGTTTTTGTTGTGGCAACAGATTGACGTCAGTTAAACATAATTCCCAAGATTATCATAAGCAGTGTTGGTTCAATTTTTTATCTATTTTCCACTTTTCATTGCTAATTAATTGTTTAAATAGCTCAGGACTGAGTCATTTCAATTGCATGCCATATATTTTTCTTATTATTATTTTTGCTTCTTACTAATTCTGATCTTTGTCTTGACAAGTCAGTGGTCTGTACATGAGAGAGGGAAAGAGCTGTGTTTATATGATATGGAAATTCAATAAAAGAACTGAATTGTGCAAGAAATGTAAAACAAACTCCTTTACCCATCAAAATCTGTGCACTGTCCCAAATGACTAAGCCTATTGCTTAATTCTTGAAAATACGTGTATCAGCATGAGGAAAGAAAACATTCCATTTTACCTATAGATCTTAGAAGGACACTTCATTCAATTAAATGGTCTGTCAATTAGCTTGACTTCCGCAATACATTCATCTCTATCCAAGTATCAAATTCTTTTTTAAAAACTGGACATGTGATTTCATCAGTGTAGGAAACTGTCCTTCCCTCTTATTCCTCTACCCACTAATGATGAACTTCTCTTGCAAAAGCAGAACAGTAGCTTCTCCATACATGCGTACTGAAGGATTAAGTGACTTGCCCAGGATTGTACAACCAATATGTGTGCAAGGCAGAACTTGAATTCAGGTCTTCTTGAACCCAAGGTCAGATATCTTTTTACAGTACGATACTTTTCATGGTATTCATTGTTCACATGTAATATACAACCCATATCATAATACTCAGCATGGAGGCATGCTGTAGACCAAATATATAGGTCAATGTAATACCTAACACAAAGAAAAGTTATCTACTGTATACTACATGCAGAAGCCACCTATAATATACAATATAATATGCAACAATACAGAATAAAGTTACTTATTACAGACCAAAGGGGCAGCTGAGTGGTGAAGTGTATAGAGTGTGTAGCTGAGCCTGGAATGCAGAAGTCAGGAAGACCTGCCTTCAAATCCTTCCTCAGATACTTACCAGTTGTGTGACCCTGGGCAAGTCACTCAACCCTGTATTTCTCAGCTACTTATCTGTAAAATGATCTGGAGAAGAAAATGGCAAATCCTTCTAGTATCTTTGCTAAGAAAACCTCAGATGGGGTCACGAAGAATCAGAGATGACTGAAATGACTGAACAACAACAAACTGTAGACCAAATATAGATGTCACATGCAATATACAATTCGTAGTTATGTGTAATCTGCAGCAACTTATTGCTGTATATCTTGATATTACATACCAAATACATGCATTCTGTCAATGTGAGGCAGCATGGTGTAATGCATAGAGAGCTGGCTTTGTATCTAAGAGGACTGGGTTAAAGTCTTGTCTCTGACACAAACAGCTCTATGATGCTTAGTAACTCTGACACTGCAGAGAAGGTGCTGACCTGAATTTGTGGAGGGAGTTTCCTCATCTTAGATTTCCGCATGCCAATGTAAGCACAATTCCATTAACCCTAGTCCTATCCTCCACTAATGAACATTGTTTGTGTACATGTGTAAATTCCCCTAGCCATTTATTGATGGTTCCAGTCACACTGCTCAACTCACTATCAGGACTTGAACCTCTCCACCAGCTGCTTCGTACATATCAGAATGCTTCAACCCTGAAGCCTACTCTCCTGACTGGGAGCAAGTAGTGAGGAGGGGAGGGGATACCACCTGGGCAGGGACCCATCCACAATCCTTATTTTATTCCCAGTTCAACTCACTCTCCAGATGACGCTAACTCCACTTGCCTTGCCTTCTTTATGTTTTCTTTTCCCCTATTAGACTATAAGCTCTTTGAGTATAAGGACAATCTTGTTTTCTTATATTCATATCCCCAGGGCTTAACCCAGTGACTTGGAACACTAAACAATAAATGTTCTCTCTCTCTCCCTGTCTCTGTCTCTCTTTCTCTCTCTCTCTGTCTCTTTCTCTTCCCTTCTCCCACTCTCTCTCTCCTCTCTCATATTCCTCCTAGAGTATCATGTGTCATTTTGATCCTGGATGTTCCTGACACTCCAATGGTGGTCTTCTGTCACTTTTGTGCTCTAGATCCTCAGTTCCACAGGTTTGTAGTCTCAGTCCTGAGTTATACCCAAGCTGGCTATTACTGTCTCTACTCCCTAGTCAGCGAAAAGCTAAATAGAGGGTTTCTGTTTCCTCATGGTCAGCACAGCTGGAGAACTAAGTTGGATTCAGCTATCTTCCTTCCACTCCCAACCTGGTCCAACGTTTCAACCTGGGGCAGTCTTTCTTGATCATTAAGGGGATACCTATGTACATTTACCTTTTCATGCAAATTGTGATCTGGTTTCTCTCCATATGAGCCATTGTCTGACTCTAATTGTCCACCTATACCTAGTGGATTAGGCTATTTCAGAGCCCACTTGATAAACTCTCTATTGTAGGGAGTAGTACCATTGTCTCCCCTGTCAGGAACAGAAGGTTCTCTAGGGTTATTTTGTAAATTCACAAACAGCCTAATCTTTCAACTTCTTGGTCTGAGGTCACTCTCTGGTACAATCTGATAACGTGTTTTCCCTGGACACCAAAATTTCTTAGCAGATTTTTATCTCTTGGGACTGTAGTTCCTGAAAATAAACATAAGCCTCACACCGTCACTTGTTCCTCTATGTGTTCT
Source organism: Notamacropus eugenii (assembly GCF_028372415.1). Lineage (NCBI taxonomy): Eukaryota > Metazoa > Chordata > Mammalia > Diprotodontia > Macropodidae > Notamacropus > Notamacropus eugenii. The sequence continues at coordinate 279,862,463 of NC_092875.1, read as the reverse complement.
TCTGGCTGAGGCCACAGGTGGACAGTGGGCCTCCTTCAGCTAATTTTTCAATTGAGAAATCCATTGACCATAGGTCCATCTGCTTCCTCTTTTAAGGAAACAGCAAAGCATAAATCCAAAGCATAAATCAATAGGCAAATATAGCTCTCACCTAAACACAAGTAGGAATCGACCAAAACCTGTGACATTTATAATTTTTTAACAAATTTGTATTGATAAATTTCATTTTTAGATTGCCTATGTTTCCCAATGTATTACTCCCAAGTCATCTTCAGGAAAAAAAGTGAAAAAAATGAGCAAAACTAACCAACATACTGAAAAAAATCTCATTTTTTTAATCGTCATATGATTCCTGATGTGTTATGCAATGTTCCACGCCAATAACATTCCTACCTGAGCAAAAAAAGAAAGAGGAGATCATGTGACATTATTTTGTATAGCGATATGTGTACGTACTAGAAATGGTACATGGTGGCCCCACTAACCCTTCTCTCTAGGTCCTGGGGTCCCTACAGTGTTTAATAGAAAGAGATCAAAATGCTAAAGCTTCAGATGGCCTGTGTCTCAACCTTCATCTAAACTGATCATGTTAGGGAAACTATTCACAGTAAATATGTATGTATATGTGTGTGTGTATTTATCTATCTATCTATCTATTTATTTGTTTATTCTACAACACCTTGGGAGGTTTTCTGGTTGCTGGTTGGGTATGCCTGTGCCTACTACAGAAAATCATCAGTCACTTTAGGCACATCTTAAATGTCTCTGACTATTTTTCCTCTGTTTCCTTTGTTTATTCTTCTTCTTCACTTAATTGTGTGTTTTTTCTAAGATTTAGTCCTTGTGATTATCTGGTTTGGTTTTTGTGGGGTTTTTTTGCTGTTTTTTATATACCTACTTCATTTTTCATCTACTCACAAATTCAATCATCACTTCTATATGGATAACTTCCAAATGTATGTGTGTGTGTGTGTGTGTGTGTGTGTGTGTGTGTGTGTGTATCCAACTCTAAACTTGTCTCCTAAACTCTAGGTCTATCTGTGTGTTATATATGTCCATTTGTTTATTCTCCCTATACCTCAAAATCAACATGTGAAAGTAAATTCTTCATTTTACTCTCAACAAACTCTCCTTTCTTATTTCTGTTCATCATGCCAAGAATCTTCTAAGCAAGAATTCTTAGTTACCATTGACTCCCCTGTTGATTCTTTCTCTGTAATATTTCTAACATGTGTGCTTTATTTTTCATTCTATTTGCCATCCTAGGTCAAAGCTGTACTACTTCACATCTAGCCTATTGCAATAACTCCCAAGAAAATCTTCTTATCCTCCATTCTTTCATCTATTTGTCTTACATACTGACACCATATATACATTCCTAAAATAATACTTTTACCATGTCACTTCCCCTTCCCCAAAAGTAGCCCATTGCCTATGAGATGGATTTCAGATTCCAAAGCCTTGCATTCAAAACTCTTGGTAATATAGCACTAAAACATTTTTACAAACTCATCTCTCACCATTTTATAAACCCATCGCCCTAATCAAACCAATTCATTCACAAGCAAAAATTATTCTTGTTCCTGGGGTTCTTACTTTTTGTAACATTATTTCCCTCCTTGCCTATATAACTTGCACCCAAACACCAAGGTCTGATTCAAATTCTACCTTCCCTGACCATTTCAATAAGAAATGATCTCTCTCTCTCTCTCTCTCTCTCTCTCTCTCTCTCTCTCTCTCTCTCTCTCTCTCTCTCTCTCTCTCTCTCTCTCTCTCTCCTGAGCTCCTATAGTAATTATTGAGTATATTCTTCAGCTAACAGTCATATATTACTTTGTAAGGCAAGTTTTTCAAATGTGTAAGGCGAATATGACTTGAGTACAGTTGCAGTAATGCAGTACAAAATTCACCTGCTCCTACATATTCCTCTACTGTGGTGAAAGGAAGCTCCGGGATATTTGCATGGCCCTGGTGCTAATGACTAATGATGCTAGTGAAAAAGAGTTTACCTCAATGCAAATATCAAGTGGTTCTGGAAGTGCTTTTTCTGAGGGATAAGTAGAGTACATAAAAAGACAGATTTGACATAAAGGATTCTCTGCTGTGCTGGCTGCACGCAGCTGTGGGGCCAACTCACAAAAGAGTTAACATGGCCCTCAAGTCACAGGTTCTCTGTCTCTGTCTCTCTGTCTTTCTGTTTCTCTGTCTCTGTCTCTGTCTCTCTCTCTGTTTCTCTCTCACTCTCTCTCTCTCTCTTTCTCACTCTCTCTCTGTTTCTCCCTCTCCCTCTCCCCCTCTGTCTCTCTCTCTCTCTCTCTCTCTCTCTCTCTCTCTCTCTCACACACACACACACACACACACACACACACACACACACACACACACACACACCTTGTAAACACTGTGTTTCAGGGAAGAAATAGCTTATCACCAGTTTTTCACAGAAGCAGCAGCTATCAGTAGCATCTCAGTGAAGGTGGCAATCAAAGCTGATAAAGCAGCCCAACAGAGGACATGAGCTTCTCTACAACCAAAGGAGTTATGAGCTTGCAAACTCTTCCAGCAGGGACATGGACCTAAGAGTATGAATCATCTTTGTTACAAATGTTCATTCTTCCATTGATGGCATGGTAGTCTGGGAAAGTGTGACTTTTATATATATAGGAGAGGGAGGGAATTTGTCATGTTCTTTACCTGGCTATTATATTTTGTTGAAATGTTTTGTTTTGAGTGACTATGTCTAATGAAATGGAAAATTCAGAAGGATGTATAAGAACTGTGGGTTTCAAATAGATGCTAACACAAAAGATACCTAGAACTTAAGTGTAGTTTTGAAAAGGGCCTGGGCTTCATGTATAGATGCTTGATCTCCTCAAATAGAATGCACATTCCTTGAGAGCAAAGACTGTGTGTTGTACTCCTGAGAGCACCTCCTACATTACTTACACTGGTTGGTTGTTGTCCTTCGTTCTCAAAGAGGACCAAGATGTCATTTTAGAGAACTTATGTATAGTAGATATTAAAGAAGTATTTTTGATTGATTGATCCCTTTTACTTGTGATTTTTGATGTAAATAATATATTTAATAATGCACTATGACTAAAATCTAATTAGTGATAATGTACTAATTTTAATATTAATAAACTACAATCTATAGCAGTTGATACTATTAAATGTGGTTATGATTTTGTGATAATTATAACTGTTTTATAATATTAATATAGTATTAATATTTTATAATTTTAATACTAATGAAAATTACTAATACAGTAATTAGTAATAATTATTAAAGATCTGCATGATATTACCCCATAGCAAGTGTCTATTTCATCATTTTGTTAAAAAAAAAAAAAGAGCCATTGACAATGGCCAAACAAACTGTGGCATAAAAATGCAATAGAATATCACTGCACCCTAAAATGACAAAAGAGAAGATTTCAGAGAATCCCAGGTACTATGAGCTTGTGTAAAGTGAGTGCAATCAGAAAAGCTCTGTACACAAGCACAGCAACACTGTAAAGAAAAATTACTTAGAAAGACTTAAAAACTGTCAACAGTGCAGTAATTAACTAGTATGTCTCCAGGAGCCTGTGATGAAGCATATTATCTACCCACCTCTTGGTACAGAAATGATGAACACAACAGAGACATGTATAATTTTTAATATAGTCATGGTGAAGATTCATTTTTTGACTATGCTTATTTATTTTAAGATTTTTTTTCTCTCTCTTTTTTAAAATTGAGGAATGGGGTCTAGAGAAAGGGAGTTTGGCAATAAAGATGCCCCCCAAACAAGGCCCTTCTGATGTTTTTTTCAAGTGCACAGAAGAGAACAGAAGGATGTTCAGAAGGAAGCACAGACAATCAGGAGAATTTTGAAAATAAAGCATGAAATTTAATATATAGTTTGCAGGAAAAAAGAATAAAATGGAGATCCATTTTTTTTTTAACAGGACCCTCTTTTTGTGTTCAGCTCTATGTATAGGAATGTTCTTTTTTTGTTTTTGTTAAATTCTAAAAAATTCTTTGCAATAATAAGGAAAGAAGGTACTCTTCCAAACTCTTTCTATCATATAAATACAGTCAATACCTAAAACAAGGCAAGATAAAGCAGAGAAATAAAACTATAGACCAATATCCCTAATTAATATTGATACAAAAATATAAAATAAGTTATTGCTAAACAGGCTACAACAATATAGGAAGATTATCAGCTATGACCAGGTTAAATTTATACTATTCAACATAAAGAAAACTATAAATATAGTAAATTATGCGTATAATAATAATATAAAGAATAAAAACCATGTACTTATATCAAGAGATACTGAAAACATCTTTTGGAAAAATTCAATACTCATTTCGGTTAAAAATCTTAGAAATCATTTTTAAAATTTTCGTAGAAAACATTTTTATAAATTCAACATTATATATAATGGATAAAAATTAGAGCCTTTCCCAATAAGATCAAGGGTAAAGTGAGATTGCCTATTGTCATCTCTAACATTTAACATGGTACCAGAGTTCTAGCTACAAAAGCAACCTAAGTAAAAGGAATAAGCATAGACAAAAATAAAAGAAAATTATCACTTTTTGCAAATATGATGATGTACTTTCAGAACCCTAGAGATTCTACTAAAAACCAACTGAAATAATAACCTCAACAAAGTTGTAGATGATTAGATAAATCCACATAAATCATCAGCATTTTTACAAATAACTAATGCAACTTAGTCAGGAGAGCTGGAAAAAAGAAATTCCATTAAAAATATTTTTTACAAAATATTTTGAAGTGTTCTACCAAGATTGATCCAGGGAATATAGAATACAACTAGAACACTCTTGGTATTTCTAAAATTCCAAAAATAAACAGACCTAAATAATTGGAGAAACATTAATTGCTCATGAGTAGGTCAAGCCAATATGATAAAAATGACAGTATTACTCAAATTCATTAACTTATTCAGTACTGAACCAATCAAACTCCCAAAAGAATATTTTATACAGATAGAAATAATAATAATGAAATTTATATGTAGGATCAAAGGGCCAAGATTCTTGAGGGTAATAATGAAAAAAAAATGGAAAGGAAGGGGGTCTGTTAGTACGAAACCTCAAACTTTATTACAAAGAAGTACTCATTAAAAGAATTTGGTACTTAATTTAAAAAAGAGAGATAAATCAGTGGAGGAGATTAGGTATACAACATGCAAAAGCAAACAAACAAATAAGCAGAATAGCGAACTGTTTGATAAACCCAAAGAACCCAGTTCCTAAGGAAGGACTCATTATTTGACAAAATCTGCCTGAAACACTGGACTGCAGTTTGCCTAGAATTAGTATTAAAGTAACACTTCCCACTGTACTCCAAAAATAATCTACAAATGGATATATGACCTAAATGTAAAAGGTCACATCATAAACAAATAAGAAGAGTGAGGAAGAAATTATCTCTCAAATCTCTAGATAGGGGATGAATTTATTTGTTTGTTTCACTAAACTGGTTTTAGGCTCACAAAATAAAATGGACAATTTTGATCATATAAAATTCAAAAATTTTTGCAACAACAAATCTAAAATTAGTAAAAATTAGAAGGGAAGCATACTTGGGGGGGAAATCTTTGCAACAACTTGCTCTGATAAAGTCTAATTTCCATGATATAGAAGAAATTGATAAAAATGTATAAGACAGTCATTCCCCTGTAGACAAAAGGCAAAAGGATATTTAAAGGCAGTTTTCAATGGAAGAAATCCAAATGATCAACAATCATAAAAAATGCTCTAAATCACTACTAATGATAGTAATGTCAATCGCTTTGAGGTTCTACTTCACACCTATCAGATGGGCAAAGATAACAGAAGAGATAAATAAAAAATGTTGGATGAGCTACATGAAAAGTTATACTAAGTCACTGTTGGTATAGCTGTGAATTGGTTTAGCCATTATGGAAAACAATTAGGAAGAATGCCCACAAAGTTACTGAATTATACATACCTTGTGACCCCGCTATACCACCACTAGGCCTAATCCCAAAGAAATCAAAGAAAAAGTAAAAAGATTTATATATGCCAAAATATTTATAGCAATTCTTTCCAGGGTACCCAAAAATTGGAAATTAGGGGAGTATCATTCTGCTGGGGAAGGGCTAAACAAATTGTGGTATAGGAGTGCAATGAAATATTACTGTGCCATAAGAAATGAAGTGGACAATTTCAGAGGAAACTGGAAAGACTTCTGAATTGATGTTGAATACAATAAGCAGAACTAAAAGAACAATTTATACAATAACAGCATTATCGAGAAAAACAACTTTGAAAGGATTTAGAATTTTGATCAGTGCAATGATCAACCATGAGTCTAAAAGAATGATGATGAAACATACCACTTACTTCCTGACAGAGAGGTGACGGATGAACTTAAAATGCAGAAACAGACATACATTTTTGGATATGGTTAGTGTGGGAATATATTTTGTCAAACTATGGAGATATATATTGAAGGATTTGTTTTGGGGGGTTTTAAAAAATTTGCTCGCTGAAAGGTATTTGGAGGGACAGATTAAAAAAAATTTACTAGAAAAAATAAGCTATAAAAATTACATTGAAAAGTATTTCTAGGGGCAGTTAGGTGATGTAGTGGATATAATACTGACCTTGGAGTCAGCAGAACCCAAGTTCAAATTTGACTTCAGATACTTACAAGCTATGGAACCTTGGGCAAGTCACTTAACTCCAATTGCCCAAAAAACAAACAAACAAACAAAAAAAACAATAAAAAGTATTTCTTGAAAAATAAATTACAAATAAATGGATAAAATATTTCAACAACAAAAACTATATTTTTCTTAAAGTTTTTACACTATGTTTTTCTCTTAAAATTAACCTTTACTTCAATTACTGCTCTATATTTAATTCTACAGCACTGATAATTTAGTAACAGGTGGCAGTTTAATTAGCCATTAGTAAAGCATCTTACAATATATTATACAATCTTAGTACAGTTTAAAAAGGATCGAGAGGCTAACGGGAGTGAAGTTATTACTGAGTGATTTGTAATCTTAAAGAGGGACTCAGTGTTGAGGGTGGCAACACAAGGATAGTATTGGGAGAGTTTTTTGGTTCCAACCAACAACTCTCTATATACTATTCCCTGCCCTATAATCTTCAGCTACCATCCTGCAGAGGAACCCCCAGTATTTAATTTCTCTACTGGTGATTCCTAACTATTAAAGGTACCAAAGAAAGTTAGAAAATCCAACTGATTCTCAGCCCTCTATGTCCTCAGCTACAAATGTACAATGCAGAATCTTAGCTGTGCCCTTCTGTGGCTCCTTCTCATTATTGCATTTGACTTTTGTGGATGACTAGCCTCATTCACAGTAGTTCTCTTTAGGAGATGCTAAGCTTGAGACACCTCGGGCATTTCCAGTTGGAGGTAGACAGCTGGTGATAGAGGGGTTGAAGCTCAGGAGAAGAAAGCTGGACTAGAGATATAGATCTGGTACTCATCTGCATAGACGTGATAGTTGAATCCTTGAAAGATGATGTTACTAAGGGAGAAGATATTCATGTGAGTACCCCCATTTTGTATCTATGGAAAAATGGAAATACAGGTTGGTGGTTCAGTCAGTCAATAGGCATTTAAGCACTTAACTTGTGTGCTAGTGCTGGGATTATAAAGAAGAGAAAAACATAGACTCTGCCCTCAAAAAGCTTACATCCCAATATGAACTACTATGTTAAGATAGGGCAGCCAGGTGATGCAGTGGAGAAAGCACTGGGCTTTGAATCAGGAACTTCATCTTCCCGAATTCAAATTTGGCCTCAGTCACTTACTAGCTGTGTGACCCTGGTCAAAAAAGAAAAAAAAAATCACTGTTTGCCTCAGTTTCCTCATCTGCAAATATTAGCTGGAGAAGACAATGGCAAACCACTTCAGTATCTCTGCCAAGCAAACCCCCCAAAAAGGGGTCACAGGGAGTCAGACACAACTGAAACAACCAAACAACAATGTTGAGATAAGACATACGGTATACTGAGTAGGTGAAGGGTCTTTGGAGAGAGTAAGGCATAAGCATCTGGATGGACTGGGAAAGACCCCTTTGAGTAGATGGGATTTGAGATGAATTTTGGAGGATGCCAGGGAAGTGAATATTCCAAACATGAAGAAGGATAGCTAGTGTAAAAGCAAAAAGATGAGATTTGGAGTGCCCTGTTTGGGAAACTGCAAGGGTGGCTGAGTTTGTGAAAGAAGACAGGAAAGGTAGGAAGAGCCTAGTTATGAAGAGCTTTACATGCCAAACAAAGAAACAAAGTTCCTCTGTGATCCTGGAAGTCATAGGATAGAACTGGCTGGGAGGAATCTATGCTTTAGAAAATCATCGTGGCACCAAAGTGGAGAATGTACCAGAGCAGGGAGAATCTTGGGGCAGGGAGATTACATGGAATTGCAGTAGTCCAAGTAAGAGATAATGAGGCTCAAGAACCTTGTAGCTGTATGAATAGAGAGAAGGGGATAGACAGGACAAAAGATAGATAGAAAGATATCTCTGAAGATAGGACAAAATTTGTTAGTGGATTGCATATGTATGTTGTGGAGAGGGAAGGGGGCACATGTATAGAGGCAGGGTAGCCCACAGTTATAGCATCCAATATAGCACCCCCACCTGTCTCCCTTTTCTCTCTCTGGCCTAACTCCTTCACGCCCAATCTGCATTTATGTTTTGCCCAAAATGGAGGGAGGTGGGTTGGAGGGGAGAGAAGAGGGCACCGGCCATTGCCATGCTCATACTACTCACACTCCCTCTCAAGGTCCTGTCTTGGAATTGGAGAGGGGCAGATATACTCCTATTCACTGCTGTAGCTTCTGAATATCTTCACTGATGTCAGTCACAGAGACACCCACCACTGACTCAAACATAAACATTTACTAAAAGACAGAAGTAATAATAATTAAAACATTTAATCAATAGAAGACATAAACAGGAATATCAAATATGACAGTCCACCTATAAATCTGGATCATGCTTTCCCACCGATGCATAATTGTCCATGTTGTTAAGTCATTTCAGTAGTATCTAACTCTTCATGACCCCCTTTGGGGTTTTCTTGGCAAAGACACTAGAATGGTTCGCCATTTCCTTCTCCAGTTCATTTTATAGATGAGGAAACTGAGGCAACCAAAGTTAAGGTCACAGAACTAGTAAGGTGTGTAAAGCTGGATTTGAACTCAAATGTTCCTGACTCCAGATCCAGTGCTCTATCTACCGTGCCATATAGCTGTCCATATCCATGCTGGAGAAGGAAATACACTTACAGTAACCTAGCAAGGATGTACAATAGCTTGGAATCCCATTACTCCAGAACAACTCACAATTCTACAAGGACTACAAGCCTTGGTGTTCTTGGTCCCTTCAGGAAAAATTTACACCACAAAAATGAACTTAGAGTAGTTAGCCTCTGGCCTCTTACGGTCCCCATTGTTCTCCTCCTGGGCAAAGCTGCTCTTCTGCTCTTGCGCTAATAAAGCAGTGGAAGGATCCTTTAACTTACAATCATCCTTAACAGGGTTAAGAATGTATTATACTTTCTTTGGGGAAAAAATACACATATAAAATGTAGGTGCATATTCATATGCATATATACATACATATATATGTATGTATATATATATATATATAGAGAGAGAGAGAGAGAGAGAGAGAGACAGAGAGAGAGAGAGAGACAGAGAGAGAGAGAGAGAGAGAGAGAGAGAGAGAGAGAGAGAGAGAGAGAGAGAGAGAGAGATACATAAATATTGTACTGATGTAAAGGTTCCCTTAAACCAGAGAACTGCAAAGCTCTCTAGGTTAGCTCTCTAGGCAATGCATGAGCCCAATCAGCTCAACACTCAATAGGACCCTGTTTGTCTGTTTGCTCTAAAGAGGGCTTTGTAATGCAAAGCCTTCTTTCCAATTAGCACAACTCCAAGCAAAACAGCAAAAAACTCCCTACCTGTTTCTACCTCTCAGACCATAGAAGGCGTAATGGGCACTGCTGACAGATTTCTCCTCTCTCAGGCCACAGACAGCATCCAGATAGTTCTGGACATGGCTGCAGGATTCAACTCACTGCCAATAAGCACAGCAATTTAAGCACCTGCCTTTCTTTAGCCAATTAGCATAAAGCGATGCTGTGGAGTGTTTAGTTTGGTCAGACATGGAAGATGCCAAGGTCATCTACTTCATCTTAGGCCATGGCCAGTTGTCCTGACTTTTGTCCTGCCACCGGACTTGGATGCCTCAGGAAGGGAGAGTGAGACAGACAACTTTGTGCCACTCTGCCTTACTTGAATCCAATTCACACACAAGTCGAGACATTACCCGTGACATCAGTGGTCCTCTTTGAAGGACCAACCACCACAACAGCAAAACAATGCCCTTTTCCAGTCAACAGTGTCAGCTGAAAACAGCTTGTAAGCCTTCTGTCTTTTCTTCTGATTCCTCCTCGGCTCAGCTTGCTCTCCTGTTTCTTCTATATATTTCTTCCTATTGCTTTTTCCTTCTCTTTCTATAGCTTCCATTGTCTCCAATCAGAGCTTCCTGGTGTCAGAGACTCTACATTATTAGTTAAAGCTCAAAGAAATCCACCTTTCTGTCAAGTATGAATCAAACAGACATTATTTAATCCCATAAACCTCAGAGAATTATTTGCTTAAATTTCTTTAAAGCAGTTGTATGTAATTCAGTAAAGGAGCGCAATTCCTTGAATTCATCATTACTTCAGTCAGTGCTCTGCCTTCAAACAAATCCTCCCAGAACATTCAGTGGATCCTCAAAATACTTTTTGTCTCTCCTCAATATCTTATTTGAGAGGTTGTAATTCTTCTGAAAATAATTTTTATCAGTTTCCTTTATACAGATGATTTTTTTCCACCCTTTTTTAGCAAATTGTTCACAGAGCAAAAGGATATGGACTACCTTAGATATGGATTCCTACTAGAAATCTCTGTTTGAACATATCCTGTCAGGTAGTCAGTAAACATGTGTAAAGTACCTACAGTGCCAGGCTCTGTGTTAAGCACTGGGGATATAAAAAGAGGCAAAAGTCATTCCCTATCCTCAAGGATCTCACAATCTAAGGGGGCAGAGAACAAGCCAATAAATATGTACAAACAAGTTATATACATGAAAATAGGAAATCTTTAAGAAAGCATTAGATTAAAAGGGGTTGGGAAGGGTTTGCTGTAGAAGATGTGATTTTAGTTAGGATTTGAAAGAATCCAGGGAAGGCAGTGAGTGGAGATGGCCTACGGGGTAGCCAGAAAAGAATTGCTTGAAGCAGAGAAATGGAATGTCTTGTTTCTGAAACATCAAGGAGACCAATGTCATTAGATGGAAGACTGAGAATGGGAGAAAGGTATGAGAAGAAAGCTGAGAGAGAGGTTATGAAGGGCTTTGAACACCAAATAGAGGATTCTAGATTTCATCCTGGGGGGTGATTGTTGGGTAGGAGTGACATGGTATGCCTTCTACTTTAGGAAAACCTCTTTGGTGGTTAAATGGAGAATGGGTTAGAATCCAGAAAGACTTGGGGCAGGCAGACCCAGCAGGTTCTTGTTGAAGTCAAAGTGTGAGGTGGTGAGGGCCTGCATTAGGATGGTGGCAGTAGCAGAAGAGAGAAGAAAGAAAATAGAAAGATGTTGCAAAGATGAAATCAACAGGTCAGAGGAAATGTGTCAACAGAAAGGGCATAACTCCAAGGACAACACATGTGACACTGAAAAGGACCCCTTGAATACAAGATATGCTCCATTGACTGTACTCTACCCAGAGCCAATTAGGGAATTTCCTGATTACACCTATACCATGACTACTGATACTTGAAGTTTTGGCATATCAGCTCACCATACCCTCTGACTCTCCAAACCAAAAGACCCTTCTCTCTTCACCATTCTCACATGTTATTTTTTTCCTATTTTCCTATATTTTCTCCTATATAAGCTTCTTGAAGATTGGAACTGTCTAACTTTTGCATTTATATTCCCAGGATTTAATGTCTGTCATAGCAAGTGCTTAATAAATGCTTTTTCATTCATTCACTCTCATAAAGAAAAAAATGGAACAGTTCCTATTTTTAAGACGTTTACATTCCACTGAGGGAAACATTTACACAGAGGAAATGCAAGTATTGACAAAGTAAAACAAACTATTTTAAGAAGGAGAGGATGCTAACAACTAGGTGAAGTAGGAAAGGCTTCACTCACATAGGAAATAGCACCTGAGTCTCAGACACTTCCTAGCTGTGTGACCCTGGGCAAGTCACTTAACCTCTGTTTTCCTCAGCTTCATTATGTGTAAAGTAGGGTTCATAATAGTACACCCCCTCCAGGGTTGTTGTGAAGATCAAATAAGATAATAATTATAAAGGACTTAGCATAGTACCTGGAACATAGGAGGTACTATATAAATGCTAGTTATTATTAGTATAGCTCAAAATGCTTGAGGTTACTAATAATTAGAGAAATTAAAATTAAAACATTTTTGAGGTTCCCCTCATATCTGTCAGATTGACACAGATGACCCAAATAGGAAAATGGCAAATGTTAGAGGAGCTGTAGGAAAAACAGACACATTGATGCATTGTAGTTGGAACTGTGAATTACTCTAGCCATTTTAGAAAGCAATTTGGAACTCTGTCCCCAAAGACACTAAACTATACCTACCCTTTGACTCAGCAAAACCACTATTCTATCCCATATGCCAAAAAGATTAACAGAAAAGGAAAAGGACCATATGCAGAAAAATAATTATAGTAGTTTTTTTTTAATAGCAAAGACTAAAATCTAAGAAGGGGATGCCCATCAGTTGGGAAATGACTGAACACTGTTATAAGAATGAGATAAAACATAATTATGCCATTAGAAATGGCTAAAGGAATGGTTTCAGAGAAACCTAGGGATAAGGACTAATGTAAGCAGAACCAGGAGAACAACTATACAGTAATGACAACATTGTCAAGACAAACAACGTGGAAGATGATGACCAACCACACTTGATTCTCAGGAAGGATGAAGAAGCATGCTTACTCACCTTCTCAGAAAGACATAATGGACTCAAGGTGCAGAATGAGATACAAAGTACATTTCTGGATATCGTCAATATTTTGGTTTGTTTTATTTGACTACAAATATTTGTTACAAGAATTGTTGCCTGCATGCCTCTCCTCCCCAGCCCCCCATCATCCCAGGGAAGAAATAGGAAAAAGGCCTGTAAATTGAAAAAAAAAAGTTTTTTAAGAGAGTGTGAAGAAAGCTAGAGATTCCATAAGTGGAGAGGAATGCATGTTCTCGAGACGTGTAGGACAAATTGTGAAAAGCCGTGGAGACAGAAGGTGGAATTTCATATTTGGAGAACAGTTACCTGTCTTGTTTGATTGAATGGAGAATACATGAAAGGGTGTAATCATTATTATGAAATAACTGGAAAGGTAGAGGGGAGTGATATCATGAAAAACTTTAAATGCCAAGCTGGTGGTTTTACACCATACTGGAAGCAGTAGGAAAGGCAGTGGAAAAATCAGACTTTTGAGTGGCAGGGTAAAACCATCAAATCTGTATTTTGGAAATACCAATTTAGTAGCTGTATGGAGAATGGTTTAAAAAGGGAAAATAGCAAAAAGTGGGAGAATAATTAAAGGGCAATTGTAATAATTCAGGTAATAGGTAATTTGTATGTGAACCATGGAGGAAGTTGTATGAATAGAAAGAAGGGGAGGGATATCAGAGATTTTGTGGGATTAAAATTCACAAAGCATGGCAAGAGTAACTCTAAGGTTATAGATTTGGATATCTGGAAAGATAGTGGTACCCTGAAAAAATAGTCAAGGCCAAGTTTAAGAAGAAGGGAGAGCAGGAAATAATACAAGAGTATCAAAAGCTACAGAGTCCAAGAAGTATGATAAAGCCTCAGAAATAGCAATTAGATTTGTCAACTAAGAGATTATTTAATCAAATGTAGATGTCAGAAGCCACATTGCAAGGGACAAGAAGTAAGCTGGGGGTAAAAGTGCTATGGTATCAGCATAGCACACCGAGAGGAACAAGTCTTATGCCTGACCAGCAGGCTGCTCATCCTCCTGTGGAGCTCGCGAGTAAAAGAATGAGGCGGGAGAGCGGGTCATGAAGCAACTCCGATTTATTCAAGCAAGCATTCTGATTATATAGTCTCTGCCAGCCAGCCCAATGAACCATGGTAACACACACAAACAAACCTGAAACTATAGAAATGAACACAAGCTGGAACTATAGTAACAAACACAAACCAGGGGTGGGGCTGTCCCTTCCAACGCCATCTTGTTCACCCTTCCCTGTACCGGACTCAGTTTACCTGATGTCCATCAGTGTGGCGTCCCAGATGGTGCGGAGGTCAGTGCCCCTAACATAAGAGAATGAGGTGATAAGTTTAAATGATTCTTTCTCAGAGTTCAGCTATGAAAGGGAGAAGGAATAGCTTGAGGTGGTAACAGTGTCAAGTTAAGATACATGGAATTATTCATAGAATTGATAGCTGAAGCATGGGAATAAATGAAATTGCAAAGAGAAAGGGTAGGAAAGGGAAGGCCAAAGTCAAACTCTTGGGAAAGACCCACGTTAAGGGGCCCAAAACAGGACAAATTGTCAATGAAGAAGAAAGAGGAATTAGAGAAGTAAGGAAAACAGGAGAGTGTGCTAACTCTCAAATTATACTTTCCAGTGAGAAAGGATATAAACAGTGTTAAAAACTTTAGAAAGGTCAAAAAGGAGGATTAGAAAAAGGGTGATGGGATTTAGCAATGATGATTTGAAAGAAGAGAGAAGCGGTAAAAGACCTGTAGGGGAGGAAACCTGGGTACAGAGACTTTAAAAGAAAGTTTGTATTGATAACTATCCCACCCCCCAGAAATTTCATAGTAAAAGGGGGGAGATGAAATGATAACTGGATAGAGCCAAGGGAAGGATCTATTTTAGGACTTGGGAAATTTGTCATGTTTTTAGGCCTATGGGAAGGAGTCAATAGAAAAGATTGAAGATTTATGTAAGAGAGACAATGAATACTGGGAAAAGTTGGTGTTGAGGAATTTTGAAAACTGGGGGAGGGGAGTTGAGGCAGTTCATGTCAAGGTCTTAATCTTCTCAATGATTTAGGATGCAAAGTTATTTCTCTAAAAATAGTGTTTGGGACATGGCTCAAGGAAAGAGCAAAAGGTTCAGAAAGCTCCTTTGAAGGAATGAGCTTTAGAGTTAAGAACAGAAAGTAGAAAGATTGTTGAACAGCAAGTAGATGAGGTCATGTATCAGATGGCGCAGGGGATAGAAGGCCAGTCCTGGAGTCAGGAGAACTCATCTTCATCCATTCAAATCCAGCCTCAGACATTTATTAGCAAGTCACCTTGGGCAAGTCACTCAACCCTGTTTGCCTCAGTTTCCTCATCTGAAAATTGAAAAAGAAATGGCAAACCACTACAGTGTCTTTGCCAAGAAAACCCCAAATGGAGTCATGAAAAGTAAGACATGACTGAAAAAGACTGGACAACATCAGATGAGATTAGGTTATATACCATGAAATCAGCAAGTTTCTCAGAAGAGCTAAGGAGACTGGAAGGAGCGAAGAAATGTTGCCTGAGTAACATTACCATTACCCAAGGATAAGGATTTGCAACCCAGGAAAGTTAGGAGTGATAGGAATCCTAGGAGAGTAGATACTGAAACATTAAAATAGCAAGTCATAGGGGCAGTGCTGGATATGGAGCCAGAGTTGGAAACAGTACATATAACTGGTGGTTAGATAAACGGGGGTTGGGAGGGAAATAGCTGTAGCATGAGTGAGAGTATGGTGGAAGGACAGGAAGGTATGGTAACAAAATGGTATATCAAGATTTTGGATCTTGGAGGTGGTGCAACTCCAAGAGATTATGGACATTAACCATATCAGCATGTAGCTAAAGTGGGGAATAGAAAGTCATGGTAGTTGAGGAATCATGTTTCTAGAAGGTCATCGTGATCTCAGAGTTGAAAGGTACCCTAGAGACCATCTACTCCAACCCATATCTTAACAAAAGTCCCCTCTATGGTATCCCCTACCAGTAGTCATTTAGCCTTTGATGGAAGGTGCCCAGTGAGGAGAAATTCACTGCCTCCTTAAACAGTTTAATTTTTATGTAGGTCTAATTGCTGGGAAGTTTTTTCTTACACTTAACAGCTTTTAAATCTGCCCTCTGGACTCAAGCAAAAATCTTCTCTATAAACATTCCCAGTTCCTCCAACCCATTCTCCCATGGAATGCTGTCAAGATTCTTCATCTTGATCACCTTTGGATCTTCCTCATATACCAATCAATCAACCCATAAGCATGTATTGAGTGTTCACTGTTAGGCACTGTGCTAAGCTCTTAGGGTTCCAAGAAAAACAAAACCAGTGTCTGCCCTTAACGAGCTTACACTTGCCTTGCTTCTCTTTCAGATTGCCCTTCACTTCTTGAGTATTTGCATTCCAAATCTGTTATTCTTTTATTTCTTTGGTGGGATGCCACTGTGAATTAGAATTTTTCTGTTTTGTTAATTATTTCTTCTGTGAAGATCACAAATTCTACTTTCATAAATTTTATGTCTTTTCCAGGAAAACTCTGCTGTAGGTCCATGCTCTCTAGGAAATCTGGCTGCTTGCAGTATCATTATTTATTATTATTATTACCTGAAAACTCTGGATTTTGGCTATAATAGTCCTGGGAGATTTCATTTTTGGATTTCTTTAAGGGGTGACTGATGTATTCTTTCTATTTTTACTTTTTCCTCTGATTCTAAGTTATGGACAGCTTTTATTATTTCATAAAATATGATGTCTACTTTTTTTTTTGTCATGGGTTTCAGGTAGTTCAATGATTTTTCATTTTTTCTACCTTTAATCTGTTTTTCAGGTAAGGTATTCTTGCTATGAAATATCTTACAATTTCTTTTTAAAAAAAAATCTTTTGACTTTAATTATTTCTTGTGGTATCATGGAGGCACTGGATTCTTTTTGGTTGCTCTCTTTTTCTGCCTCTACACATTTTCCCTTGGTCATATCTTGGAAGCTCCCATGGATTCAGTTATCATCTTTAAGATCTCTCAAAAATTACTAATTATATTTTAAAAGGAAAATGTTTTTGTTTTTCTCAGAGGTCAGTTTTTTTTTTTTTGACCACTGCAGGCTTTGACTGTTGATCTCTTTGATATTCTTTCCCTCTAGGTTTTTAGGATACTACTCTCTCACGGTTTTCCTTCTGCGTATCTGACTGTTCCTTCTCAGTCTCCTTTGCTGGATCTTCTTCTAAGTCATGACAGCTCACCAAGGGTGTCCCACAAGGCCCTGTCCTGGGCCTTCTTTACATCTCTCTCTCTATATGCTATATTGATTGGTGATCCCTTTAGCTCTCCCATGGATTTAATTATCATCTCAATGGTCCTGACTCTCAAATCTCCTTATCCAACCCTAACCCCTCCTAGACTTTCAGTCTCACATATCCAATTGCCTAGTAGATATCTTGAACAGTTCAAGATTTGGCGTTCAAAGCCCTTCAAAACCTTGTTCCTTACAACCTTTCCCGCTTTCTTACACCTTAAACCCCCATATACTCTTCAACCCAGTCACCCTGATCTTACTGTTCCTCAAACAAGATACTGCATTTTTACAGGCTGTCCCTCAAGCCTGGAATGTTCTTCCTACTCAGACCTACCTCCTGACTTCTGTTTTGTTATGGGGGTGGGGGATGAGAGGGACTTGAAGGCCCAGCCAAAATCCCACATTCTATAGGAATCTTTTCCCAATCTCCTTAATTTTAGTGCTTTCCTCTGTAGATTACCTCCAATTTATTCTGTATATAGTTTAATTGTACATAGCTGTTTTGCTTGTCTCTTCTGTGAGATTCCTAAGAGCAGACATTGTCTTTTACCTTTCTTTATATCTCTTGTACTTAGCATAGTTCCAGAAACGTAGTGGGTGTTTCATAAACATTTATTGACTGACAAGACACTGATTAGGTAAAGTTTTGTGCCTCTTTTGCTAAGCTTTTAACCTCTTTTCCAATTTTTTTAGAACTATATTTATTTCAAAATTTTTTAATTTTTTAAAAAACTCTTGCTTCATCTCTTCTAAGAATTCTAATTGAACTTATGCCCAAGCTGTATTTTACTTTGAGGTTTTGCTTGTATAAGTTTTAGTCATTCTTTTCTTCTGGGTTTGTGTACTAAGCATCTCTGTCCAGATAATAGCCTTTTTAAATGATGGGATTCTTTGTTTGCTTGTACTTCCAGCCTACTTCCTGACTTTTCTTGATGTTAAGGGTTGTGTCTTAGACATCAGTGCCTTCAAGATCAGATAGGCACAAGGATGGGGAAATAATTTTATAAATGGATTGCATATGCTTCAGAAATGGACAGGTGATGGGGAGGAGCAATGACAGAGGTACAATCTCCAAGCATCATTGTTTAAGTAGCATACCCCCCCTCCTTGTCTTGCCAAGCAGAGGACACGGAATGACTGCCTTTCACTGCAAAGGGTTGCAAGGGATGTGCTATTCTCAGGGAAATTTTTGTTTTCTGTTAAAGGAAGGAAGTAGAAGAAATGATGACTGAAAAGTCTGAGGATGCAGAGAATAGATCACTTTATTCAAGGAGCCTTATAACCCATAACCCTGTTCTCCATTCTTACCATGACTTCCAGTCTCTCCACCCTTCAGTTTTTTACCCAGCCATTGCTTCTGTACTAGTTATCTCCTCTCCCCTCTGCATCTTGAACCCTTGTCAATCAGTGCATTTCTTCATTATTTTGTACTCTCCAGTCCTCTGCCCCTTTATCCTTTTGTCGGTCTTGTCCTGCCAAGCCCCCTGCCTTGTATCATTCCTCATATCATCTGCTGCCTTCATTCTTATTCATGTGCTATTGAACAACGCTGGAGAAAATCACAAAACTGTGCTGACTAGGTCCACTACAACTTTTTACATAATTTTAACTGGGCTCTTATAGATACAAGGCAATCCTTTTTTATTTCTATCCCACTGATCCACTATTCCACTCACCACACAGCAGTTTTTCTGAACCTTTTCATTAGTCCTCAGCCATGCTATTGCTTCTCTCCCCACTCTCTCGGTTGGGAACTTTGCCTCTCATTTCACCAAAAAAATTGAGGCCATTCACTGAGAGCTCCTTCTTTTCCCTTCTACCACATCGATCAGATGTCTTCCCCCATCATCTCCTGTGAGTTATCACATTTCATATTATCTTTTCCATCAGACTTCCCCTTCTATAATCCTTACTTTCTCACTAATCTTGAATTTCTTCCTATCTATTGGCAACTTCTCTGCTGCCAACAAATTTGCTCTCCCATTCTTAAAAAATCCTCACTTTAGCTGCCCATCCCCAATAGCTATAATTTTACATTTCTCCTCCCTTTCATAACTGAACTCTTTTGAGAAAGTCATCTACAATTAGTCCCTCCATTTTCTTTTCTAAATCCTTTGCAGTTGGATTTCTAACCTCACCATTCAACTGAAACGTTCTCTCCAAAATTATGAAAAATCTAATTGCCAGATTTAATGGCTTTTTTCTCAATTCTCATCCTTCTTGACCTTTCTGCCGTTGATTACCTTTTTCTCCAGGATCTATTTTCCCTCTAGGTTTTTCCAATGCATTTTTCTCTTGTCCTCCTACCTTTCTAACCAGTTTTTTCAGTCTCCTTTCCTGAATTTTCATCCAGGTCACACCCACAGACTGTGGGTGACCCCAAGGCTCCATTCCTTTCTTCTCTTTCCTTCTCCCTCTATACTATTTCACTTGATTTCAACAACTTCTATGGATCCTCAGATCTTTTTTCAGCCCTAACTTCTCTCCTAATCTCCAGTTCCACATTTTAAACTACTGGATATCTTATAGTGGATTTCCCACAGGCATCTTAAATTCATATCTAAAACAGAACTCATTATCTCCCTCTCCCCCAAACAAAACCTCTCCTCTTCCTAACTTTCCTATTTATGTAAAAGGAATTACCATTTATCCACACTAAGAACTTCAGTTATACTAAATTCGTCACTTACACTAACTCCACACAATCAACTTATTGGCAAATCCTGTAGTTTCTATCTTTGGAACATCTGCCTACATCCCCTTCTGTCTTCTGACACTGGCAAAGCACCTTACCACCTCGACTACTTCAGAAGTCTTCTGGTTGGTCTCTTCCCAGTCCAGTCTATCTGCCAAAATGATCTTTCTAAAGAGGTCTGACCATGTCACTTTCCCACTCGATAAACTCCAGTAGTCCCCTATTGCCTCTAGGATTAAATTTAAAATCCTTTTTTTGGGGGGGGAGGGGAGGACTTTTAAAGCCATTCACAGCCTGGGCCTTTCATTCCTTATACTGACCTCCTTGCTATTCCCCACACAGGATACTCCATCTCCCTACTCGATGACTTTATATTGGCTGTTTTGAATGCCTAAAATGGTCTTCTTCCTCATTCCTGTCTCCTAAAATCTCACACATTACAAGTTGCCTTTCCTGGCATCTCTCCTTCTTGCCCCCTGCCCCAACTGCTAGAGTTTTCCCTCTGAGTTTATTTCCCATCGACACTATATATTTTGTATTAATAGTTGTTTGAGTGTTGTTTCCCTCACTATAATGTGAGCTCCTTAAGGGCAGGAACTATTTTTCCTTTCTTTGTATCCCCTGTGCTTAGCCTCAAACCTAGCACAATGAAGCACTCAATAAATGCTTGTTTACTGATTATAAAATGAGGGGGTTGGACTTGACCTCTTTTCAGGTCTCTTCTATGGTACTTGTAGACCTATGATCCTATGAATCAGGGAAGGTTTCTGCAGTGATCCAAGCTGAAGTAGGCATTAAAGGGAAGACTTTTACTGAACAATTAACTCAAAATACTTGTAAGATGTGACTTCTTCAAAGGGTCTATTTGTATTCTTATGGAGGATTCTAGAGAACTGTAAAACTTTTAAGACCTAAGAGAATAAAGATATAATTGAAGTCAGTCAAAATCAATGGAGCAAATGTACAGGCTAAAACAGATCTTTCCTCAGAAATGCTTCTCAGTTTTATTTCTGTAGACATCATATTCAACATGGCATTTATGATTTTCTAATTTTGACATCTGTGAATATCAAAGGTGGAATATGAACAACTACTGGAAACTTCTCCACACTTCAATTTGAATAGAGCAGTCCAAAACACAATTCAGTAGGTAGTGAAATCAATAAACATCCCAATAAAAGGAAAGAAAAGGCGAAAAGAATAAGTACTTATTAAGCCCTTACTGTGTGCCATATAGTCAATAAGCATTTATTTAGCACTTATATTACGTGTCAGGCATTGTGCTTTACAAATATTATCCCATTTGATCCTCACAAGGTAGATGCTATCACTCTTCCAATTTTACAGCTGAGGAAACAGACAGGCTAGATGCCTTGTCCAGGGTCATACAGCTGAGGCTGCATGTCATGACTGAGTCTGGATTTGAACTCAGGTCTTTCTGACCTCAGGCCCAGCATTCTATCCTACCCTAGCACTCCTTCTAGGAAGCTAGGCTGCACAGCGAACAGAGCACCAGACCTGGACTCAAGGAGATCTGAATTCAAATCAGATACTTATTAGTTGTGTGACTCTGGAAAAGTTACTTAATCTCTGTTTGCTTCAGTTCTGTCAGCTGTAAAATAAAGATAATAGCACCTACCTCGAAAGGTCAAATGAGATAACTGTGAAGCATTACGAACAGGTCATGGCACATAGTAAGTGCTACATAAATGCTAGCTGCTGTAATTATTATTATACACTGAAATGGCTGCCCCAAGAAATTTTAGGACCTATTTTAAATTATCCTTGTAAAGGGATGCTAATCAGGAATAGCATATTCTGACAGGCTAGAGAAAATTTCATTGTAAATAAACACTTCATAATTAAACCATCTAGTATTTTACCATATTTAATACTCATTTTAGCAATAGTTTAAAAATATTTGATTGTAGGATTTTAAAAAAGCAACCCTATCACTATTTTACAAAATGTTTGCTAAACCCAAACAACTCCTAGCCTACACCAAAAATAGAAGTCATTTCCTTAGTATTTCCTAGCATAATGCTTTGAACACAGTAGGCACTTAATTGGCTGCTGAATTAACTGTATACTTGTAAGCTGTCTATGACCATTAGTAATCTGACATAGCATAGGCAAATATTGCCGTATATATAATTAAGAAATATTTTTCTTTTAATTCTGTAAATAATTAGATCATATTTCCTACTGATGCATATATTTTACTTATTAAATAATATAAGCACAAATTGGAATAAGAATAGTTCATGTAAAGCACATAAATCTGAGTTGAAACGTTTTTCCCTAGCTAAAAAGTTCTACCATTTATTTTTAAAATTAAGTTTATTGGCTTTAATTTTTTTGTTACTGAAGAGTAAACTTGTCTATCACAACATATCTGACCAAACTGTAAGTCAATACACTATATTATCATTAACAAATCAATTAAAATCTCCTTTACAGTAAGAATGAAGAGTAACAATTCGCTCTAGTCAGGATTTATTCTTCTATCTTCCTCTCTTGCTCTTAAGTTTGTTGGAAAGCATGCTGCAGGGTAATATTAGTTTACAAATTCTGCAGATCCAAATGTGTATACAGTAAAGCTATGAATGAACTGGAAATAAAAATTTCAACTTTCACAAACATCTTATTACCTAAAACAGAAGAAAAAGGACCCCAAACAGGTACAATTTCTAAAAAGGGGAGGGGAAGAGGGAGAAGGTGTTTGAAAGCTTTTTCTGTAAGCAACAATTTTTTGCCATGTTAACATCCATCCCTTCTCACTCATCCAAAACAATTCAGGGAAAAACAGTTTGACAATTTTCTTTTCCACATATATTTTCCCTCCATTCATTATTTGGGGTATTAATTTTGTTCTAGTTTTTAAGTCCAAAATTTAGAACTTATAACGAACGGGAATCACAACTCAACATGGTAACAGGACACTACTTTTGAATTCAACCTAATAAATCAGTGACAGGTATACCTGTTGAAAGGAAAATGAACCTGAAAGGTTAATTGTATAAAAACAACAGGTTGGACTGGATAAAACACCAGATGTATGTTTTATTAAATACAACAAAAAGCATGATGGAAATAATCAAATAAGGGACAACAGAAATCAAGGAATGACAAAATTCCCAAAGGAATAAAACCCTGACAAATGCCCCCCAATTATCAGAAGAGCTACTGTTCTCAATACTACATATGCACCTATACGTAGCTTTTGTAAAAACCCATCCTCACAAAATTTTCACAGCACTTTGAGAAATAGGTAAATCACTGATTTAACCAACGTGAAAGTGGCCAGCTGACCCCTCACCTCTCCATTTCTCCCCAAGCTACCTTGTTTGTTTAATAAACTCGGTCTTCAGAACACGATCCCACCGAAGCCAGGCAGCAACAGCTAGATGCTGAGAAGGTCAGTCTGGCCCAAAAAACAAAAAGAAAACCCCAAACACGTCGCCCTCGGGGCTGCCCACCATTTCCTGCTTCGCTCTTTGCCAAATGGTTTAAAATTTCCAAAGAACCTTTCAAGATTTTATTTCGCTTTTTTTGTACAACGTTCATTTTGTGGTGTTAGGGGTCACCCCCTTGAAAGGGGGTTTTGAAAATGTCTCTCTTTTCCTTTTTGCGCGCTTATTCTATTTTAAGTAAGCTCAGACGCCGCTGCAATACCTCTAAAAAAAAGAAGAAGAAACAAAAATACGAGCAGGAAAAAATGAATAAAAACCACATGCCTGCCCACGACGACTCTGAGTTCGAATGCACACTCGTAAGTACATATATATGTATGTCTATGTACATGACACAAGCTCCCATTCACTCTTTCCTCTTACGCTTTTTAAAAAAAGTTTCGGTAGTTGATGCTCGCCGGTTTCTTACTCCATCCTTTCTTTCCTTACACACAAGATGGTAGTAAACAGAACGCGCCTCCTCCCCCGGGCGGGGACCTTTCTCTAATCTCGCGCTTCCCTTTCCCTCCCGCCCCCCTCTCCTTCCCCTCCCCCTCCCTCCCCCTCTCCTTCCCCTCCCCTCCCCCTCCCCTCCCCCGCCCCTCCGCACCACCTGCTACTCTGCTCTCCCTCCTTCTTCCACGCCCGTCGCTTCCCCGCCTTGGGTTCTCACGCCCAGCCGGGCTCCTTCCCCACCCTCCCCTTTTCTTCTCCCCCGCTACAGTCATCGCCGAGGCTGCCTCAAACCCCTTCGATCCTGGGTCGGATCTCCCCGAATCCCATCCTCTCCGTCCCCTTTTCCTCCTATCTGCTTCTCCTTCTCTTCTTTCTTAGCTTTTCTCGCCTCCGTCCCGTCCCAGCTGGGTTGGGCTCCTCTCCTCTCCTCCCCACCCCACACGAAGTTCTCTTCTCTCTCGACTGCTCTCCGGAGGGATTACTTTTAGCAGCGAGTCCCCGGCCGGCGGGCTCTGATTGGATGTTTTACGCGAAGGCTCCGCCCATCTCCGTGGCACGCGCAAAGCGGGCGGGGAGGGGAAGAAGCCCAAGGTAGGCGCGCGCAAGCGCGCTCCCGCGGTCCCCGAGGCGGAGAGCCACGGTGGGTTAGGTTTCGGGTTCGGGTGGCCGTTGTCCGCGGGGTCTCCGAGGAGGAGGGATGGGGGCGCCTGCACCGAGCGAGGCTTCTGGGCTGGATAAGTGGCGGGGGCGAAGTTTCCTGTTTCTCCCCAGGCCCGCTTCTCTCGCGGCTGGTGTCCCAGGTCCCGCGAGGTGGCCCCGAGGAGGGACAGGTTTGATTTACAGCCTCCTCCGGGCGGCCCTGAGGCCAAAGCGGTGTGGGCAACCTCCCCCCCCCCCCCATCCCACGCAGCCCGCCTGCCCCGGTAGCCCGGATGTCTCTGCCCCCCGTGGCCCGGCTGCGGACTCGATTATCAGCCCCAGTGAGGATCCTCTTAAAGAGACAGATGCATTTGCGGGCAACACGGGCTTCGTCGTCCCTTCAGCTGTCCTGAGCCGGGAGACACCCGAGCCGCCACCCCTCCCCTCCTCCCCCCGCCAGTTGCTCCGCAAGTCCACGGCCGGGCGGGAGTCGAGCCAAGGCATGAGGCGCCCTGGCTCCGGGGCGTCCCTGGTCCGAGTGGCCGCCTGGGACCAACCGAGTTTTCTTCCTTCCCGGCCGGGGGGGAGGGGGACAGGGAGGAGGGGAATGGCCCGTGGGGGGGGGGGCGTGGAGCGGCGGCCTGGGATTGGCCAAGAGCCGCGTGAATGCAGGACATTGTCTCAATTTCAGCGCGGGTCACTGCCCCTGCCGGCCCGGCTCCATTCTAACCCAGGAGCAAGAGGAGCGAAGAGCAGAGAGGCGAGGGGGCCTGGCTGAGATGTGCGTGCGTGTGCGCGCGTGTGTGCGGGTCACAGATCGTGACAGGGAAACTGGGTTAGTGTACCAGCCTAGCCGCTCCTTGAAGATAGGTTATTAACTGTGTCGGTGTGGAGAAAAAGTGAATAAAAAGGTATTTACAAATGAAGCACAGTGAGTTAAGAATATTTCAGCCGGTCCGTAAAGATTTATTAAGCGCTTACGGTGTGCCAGGGGCTGAGCTAAGGGCTGGGGGGGAGGGGGGGAGATAAGGAAAAGGAAAAGGCGGCTCCTGCCCTCCAGAAGCTTTTCCCTTCCAAAGATCCAGGAGTTAGGGTGTGGATTTGTTTTGTCTCTGGACAACACCTCGTAGAAGGGAAAGTTTTCTCCCATAAAATACCGCGTTTTTAAGTTTAGCCGGAGGAGCTTTGGCCCAGATCCAGACGCCTCGGAGTTAGCACGCGTTAGTAACAAAAGGTAGGCTCCCCAGAACCGAAGAGGCATCACCCGCGGCCCGGCGGAGCCCCAAGGAATGGCCTGGACTGAAAGCACGTTCCGAAGTTTGGAAGCGCGAGTGTAAGCCCCAGGAGGGTAGGAACTCCGCCTTAGTTGTCTATTAACGTGGCAGTGGAGAAAGTGTGAGCCCTCGGGTGACAGGGCTGTATCCTCAGGGCCCTGAGCAGAGCCTGCAGCCCAGTAGGAGCAAAGTCCTTACTTAGGTAAAGGAAAACTCATTTAAATAGGGTACGACTTTTCGTCGTGTAATTGGGAAGGTAAGGAGATAGAAAAAGAAACCTTTTGACATCAAAGAGTTGGAGCAGTATGTGCTTGAAAAAACACCTATGTCTCAAACAGAGCTCTAAACTTAGTAGCAAAATGAAGTTCAGAGTGGGTGGGGATGAAGTAAGAGGGATGTGGTAACATACATTTCCGTGCAGTTCACCGAGCATCAGGTACCTGCTATGTGCGGAATATTGTTCTGGGTGCAGGACCAGGTGCTCTACGCTACACATTCCCTCACTGAACTAGTCGCATTTGACATATTTGTTTTACGTTGCGCTTGGTACTTCAGGTAAGATGTGAACCTGAAAAAATAGGTCTTCTGGGCATTGCAACAGCCTCATTGACTTGGATGATATTTTTATTTAGGTGTCAGGACTTCTTCACTAAAAATGATGGAAAATACAAATCGTCAGAGTTTTATAAAATCTCCCAGTTGAAATAGGATAAAGGAACAAAGGAGGCCTGAAAGAGCAGAAAGATCTGGATAAAAAGGAAAACAAAGCAGATGATTCATTTAAGTATCTAGAAAATAATTCGGGAGCTGTGGAAAAATGACAGAAAACGATTTAATATTAATTTAGGCTTTATCTTAAAACTTATCCCTCACATTTTTTTTTGGAGAGAAGTTAGGAGAAAAGATAGAATGAAATATTAAACACTTCAATTTGTCTTCCCCCAAAGGAATCAGCATTGTGATTCTAGTTTTCCTTACAAGTGATTCAGGAATGGGTTGTGATGATTTATATGAAAATGGGAAACTAGTTTTGAAGATTTAAAGGTCATTACATTCTTTCTTTCATGACAATTTAATTAGTTTTACCTAGGATAGGGTTTTTTTTAAAACAGCTATTAAAATTTGAAAATTCAGTGCAGCAAAATGAAAACAGCATAAGCAATTATAATAATAATAAAAAAAAAGGTAACCAGCAAGGTGACTGTGTAATTCAGAATTTAAATGATTTGCGTATCAATTTTGCAAAATTTCTGCTGCCTGTCAAAAATGGAATCTAAGGAGCTTTACCATCTTATTGGACAACCTGCACATTTCTTCACTTGATTACTGATCTCTAGGCATATTTGCTTCACATTGGATAAAATAATTATGCAACATATTCATAAGCTATGATAGCAAAACCTGTTTTAGATTTTAGAAATTAATCACCCAGTTGTTCATCAGCTCTATTTAGGCACAGCTCTCTATATAAACATTTCTGCTGTAGCACTGCCACAGATTATTAATCCAAGTGCTTACTGTAATTTAGAACTTACACTTTAAAAAATTTTAATATCAGAAATAGGTCAAAGATTCTGGTCTTTTACTATGGAAATGGTATATGGCAAAGGTGCCATTGAGTGGCACTTGTGACATTCTGCCACTCTCTACCAAACGTGCTTTTCCTCCTCTGCCATTTCCCTCTTCTACAAATTTTTTGCCTATCCTGTTCAGCTGTCTCCTCTCAATGAGTGTTCTGCCCCCAAGTGAGGATGCCAGTGCACTCCGACACTCAATTAGTATTTGTTAAGTGCCTACTATGTACCTGCCCTTCCCAGCAGATGGAGAGGATCTGGAAATGCCAGAAGAACCAGACCAATGACATGAAATCCTAGAGTAAAAGAGTATCAAAATGCCTTTGGGACTGTCTTGTCCCATTCTTGTTTCTTTCTCCAGGCCAGCAAATGACATTTCCCTAATGGCACTAAAAGATGACCGTTGAGTTACCTTGAAATCTTCATGGATGGATTATCTCATTTGTGGATATTTATGTTGTTTGCATTTCTTTCTAGGTACCAGCCTTGACTATTTTGCTATTCCATTAGTAATTCAACCAAAGAACAGTTAGTAAATATGTTGCTTTTTAGTAGCCAGTGCACATTTGGTAGGCAAAAAATTAGAGCCAAAGTGAAACATTTTGGGTCACTTACAAATTTAATTAATTTCTGATTTGTGGTTCCCATTATCACTGATAACTGAGTTAGCTAAATCTATGTGACATTTATGATCAGAGGTCAAGACTGAACCTTATAAATGAGTGTATAATGGGACTGTATTCCTTAGCTTAAGTTTCCACTTAATACCACTTAAGCTAGTAACACCCACCCCTCTTGGAAATTACTCTGTGCAGTCCCTATAGACACTCAGAGAGATAACCACATTATCTTCCTTACTACATAGAATTTTAGCTATTAAGGAAAAAAATTTCCATTCACAACTTTTACTCACTACTACCATTCATATGCTTTAAAGTTTAATGTTAAAACATTTTTTAAATGGAAACACAGTTTCTTTTTACGTATATGTGTATTTTTATATTAGTTAAAAGGTAGTTTTGTATGGTGGATACGGGCTGGCTTTAGAGCCAGAAAGGACCAATATTTATTATTACCCACATTCTACAGTTGAGGAAACTGGGGCAAACCAAGGTTTACTAAGGGTCACAAAGCTAGTAAATGTTTAAGGCTAGATTTGAACTCAGATCTTCTTTCTATTTTACTGTGCCACCTAGGTAGGCACTGCGCCTAAAATGAAGATTTTTTGGGAAGGAAAATGTATAGTCATGCAATGAAAAATAAATGCAGTGAACACAGTTGTATGTCACATTAGGTTTTATATCAATTATATTGGGAAAAAAGCACAGCCAATAGTTGATATCAGAAAGTGATTTTGTTACATCTTGTAATATACCACATGTGTACATATGCAAATTTTTTCAGTCGTTTTTCAGTCATGTCGAACTCTTTTTATGACCCCATTTGGAGCTTTTTCTAGCAAAGATACTGGAGTGGTTTGCCATTTCCTTCTCCAGCTCATTTTACAGATGAAGAATTGAGGCAAACAAAGGGTTAAAGTGACTTGCCCAGGGTCACACAGCTAGTAAGTGTCTGAGGCTGGATTTGAACTCAGGAAGATGAATCTTTTTGACTCTGGAACCATCACTCTATACACTTTGCTACTTAGGTGCCCCTATATATGTAAATACACATAATTGTTGACTACATAATTATGCAGAAATAAGTTGAGAAGGCTGATGTCTGAAATGGCTTAATGGCCTTAAACTGAGGTCCAGAACCATAAACACATACATGCTTCATATCCTTTCATTCTTTCCCTCATTCAGTTTGAAGTGATTTTTTTAAATTTTAATTAATTTATTTAAGTTTCCAACATTCATTTCCACAAAATTTTGAGTTCCAAATTTTCTCCCCATTTCTCCTCTCCCCCATCCCAAAACACCGAACATTCTAATTACCTCTATCACCAATCTGCCCTCCCTTCTAACATCTCTCCCTTCCCTTATCCCCACCTTCTCTTTTGTCCTATAGGACAAGATAAATTTCTATACCCCATTACCTGTATTTCTTATTTCCTAGTTGTATGCAAGAACAATACTCAACAGTTGTTCCTAAAACTTTGAGTTCCAACTTCTCTTCCTCCCTCCCTCCCCACCCCATTCCCTTTGGGAAGGCAGGCAATTCAATATAGGCCATATCTGTGTAGTTTTGCAAAAGACTTCCATAAAAGTCATGTAAGACTATATTTTCCTCCATCCTATCCTGCCCCCCATTTCTTCTATTCTGTTTTGACTTTGTCCCTCTCCAAGAGTGTTGATTTCTAATTGCTCCCAACTCTCATTGCCCTCCCTTCCATCATCCCCCCCCCGCCCCCGCTTATCCCCTTCTCCCCCACTCTCCTGTGTTGTAAGATAGGTTTTCATACCAAAATGAGTGTGCATTTTATTCCTTCCTTTAGTGGAATGTCATGAGAGTAAACTTCATGTTTTTTCCTCTCACCTCCCCCCCTTTTCCTTCCACTGAAAAGTCTTTTACTTGCCTCTTTTATGAGAGAAAATTTGCCCCATTCCATCTCTCCCTTTCTCCTCCCAATATATTTCTCTCACCCCTTAATTTCATTTTTTTAAGATATGATCCCATCCTATTCAACTCACCCTGTGCTCTCTGTCTGTGTGTGTTTGTGTGTAATCCCACCAACTACCCAGATAATGAAAAAAGCTTCAAGAGTTACAAATATTGTCTTTCCATGTAGGAATGTAAACAGTTCAACTTTAGTAAGTCCCTTATGACTTCTCTTTGCTGTTTACCTTTTCATGCTTCTCTTGATTCTTGTGTTTGAAGGTCAAATTTTTTCAGCTCTGCTCTTTTCATCAAGAATGCTTGGAAGTCCTGTATTTCACTGAAAGACCATTTTTTTCCCCTGAAGTATTATACTCAGTTTTGCTGGGTAGGTGATTCTTGGTTTTAGTCCTAGTTCCTTTGACTTCTGGAATATCCTATTCCACGCCCTTCAGTCCCTTAATGTAGAAGCTGCTAGATCTTATGTGATCCTGATTGTATTTCCACAATACTTGAATTGTTTCTTTCTAGCTGCTTGCAATATTTTCTCCTTGATCTGGGAACTCTGGAATTTGGCCACAATGTTCCTAGAAGTTTCTCTTTTTGGATCTCTTTTAGGAGGTGATCGGTGGATTCCTTGGATACTTATTTTGCCCTTGGGTTCTAGAATATCAGGGCAGTCTTCCTTGATAATTTCATGAAAGATGATGTCTAGGCTCTTTTTTTGATCATGGCTTTCAGGTAGGCCCATAATGTTTAAATTGTCTCTCCTGGATCTATTTTCCAGCTCAGTTGTTTTTCCAATGAGATATTTCACATTATCTTCCATTTTTTCATTCTTTTGGTTTTGTTTTGTGATTTCTTGGTTTCTCATAAAGTCATTAGATTCCATCTGTTCCATTCTAATTTTGAAAGAACTATTTTCTTCAGTGAGCTTTTGAACCTCCTTTTCCATTTGGCTAATTCTGCTTTTGAAAGCATTCTTCTCCTCGTTGGCTTTTTGAACCTCTTTTGCCACTTGGGTTAGCCTATTTTTCAAGGTGTTATTTTCTTCAGCATTTTTTTGGGGGGTCTCCTTTAGCAAGTTGTTGACTCACTTTTCATGATTTTCTTGCATCTCTCTCATTTCTCTTCCCAATTTTTCTTCCACCTCTCTTAGTTGATTTTCAGAATCCTTTTTGAGCTCTTCCATGGCCTGAGATCAATGAATATTTGTTTTGGATGTTTGGGATACAGAAGCCTTGACTTTTATGTCTTTCCCTGATGGTAAGCATTGTTCTTCCTCATCAGAAAGGATGGGAGGAATATCTGTTCACCAAGAAAGTAACCTTCTATGGTCTTACTTTTTTTCCTTTTTTTGGGCATTTTCCCCACCAGTTACTTGACTTTTGGGTCCTTTGTCAAGAGTAGGGCATACTCTGGGGGTCTGTAAGATCTCAGTTCCTCCAAGATGGTACAATCAAGCATGTACACTGGTCTGGGAGCAAGCAGAGATTTTTGTGCCTAGAATCTCAATAACAAGAGTTTTGTCTTCACAACCACCTGGCCTCCAGTTCTGGCAAGCCAGCACTGGGGGTGAGATTCAGATAAGCTGCATGGGCAGGGCCACTATTCAGTGTGAGATAAAGATCAGCTGCTCTAATCCCTCAGGAGTATCAGGACCTCTTCACAGGGCTGAGGTAAGAGTCAGCTGCTCAGTGCCCCCAGGGGTTTTACGATCCAACAATGGATGCTGGCTGCTGTAAGGGCTGCTGTGGAAGCTGCTGCCACCTGCCTGATGCGGCTTCTGGCCGGAGCTATGGGAAGGCCCTTCTCCCTTCTTGGCCAGCTGAAAAAACCATCTCACTCACCTTTGGCGCCTGTAGGTTGAGGGATCTGGGAATTGCTGCTACTGCGACTGGGGATTCTGCCCCAGAGGCCTGCTGGGTACTCCTCCCAGATCTTTGCGGCGTGGCCACCACTGGGCTGGGCTGGGCTCCACTTTGAGTCCGCTGGGACAGACGTTTCGCATTGGCCTTTCAGGTCATGCTGGGCTGGAAATCTCCTCCACTCTGTTGTTCTGTGGCTTCTGCTGCTCTGGAATTTGTTGAGAGTCTTTCTTTTCAGGTATTTTATGGGCTGTGGGGGGAGAGCTAGCATATGTGTGCATCTTTCCTCCACCATTTTGGCTCTGCCCCTCTAAGTGATTTCTTAATCAATATCTCACAGACCAGCTTGACCTCATTTTATACAATATCTTTCTAAAAAGATGTATGTGTATACATATATGTGTAGAAATTAAATTATTTTTATATATAATGGGAACTTGCTACCTAATGAATCCTGTTGTACTGGATTTATGTAAATTATTCTTGGTTTGGTAAATCTAGATTTTCATATATTATATTTGCTTAAAACAGGATAATCACTTGATACTGTACTGTAATCTATATTTAACTGAGTATGGCACAATTTTATTTTCTTGAGTATGTAAGTTTTGTAATAAAGAAAAGAATATGTTTTTGCTCCAGGTGATTCTTCAGCCTGTATGTTTTCAGCAGTTAAAGAATGGGGAAGACAAACTTCTGCTTTGTTCCTCTCTGTGTCACTCTTAACTGTAGTAGGGAAATATGCTGTAATTGGTTTTCCACATTTGCCAAGAGTCTGTTTCCTCTTAACATTCAACATATTTAACAGAAGTCTTGTAATAGCTCCAAAAATAATAAAAATGGTCCCAAGAATAAAAATGATAAATATACAACACACTGGCTTTTGTCATGGCTTTGGTTTTGTTATGTTCCTTTAATAATTTTTAGTGCCAAGTCGTGTGGTAGAAATAAAAAGGTTTTCCTCAGTAATAAAACCCAGTAAAGAAATTTAATCTGTTGCTTATATAGGGGTGAAGTGTTATCTACTTAGTAGGCAATTATGAGATCCTGTTAAGGCACATTAATACTATATAGTATAGTCCTTTTTAGCTCATGTTATGATTAAATCATACTGTGTATTTAGAAAAAAAGATGAAGCTTATTGGGCTTATATGGTGTTTTCTGGGCATGTGGTTCCTCTACAGCACAGTGCAGTGGAAAGACTTATGGAACTGATGTTAGAGAACCTGGCTTTGATTCCCAGCTTTGCTACATATTAACATTGTAACCTTGGCCAAGTCACTTCTCTGGGTCTCAGTTTACTTGTGTAAAATGAGTCAATTTAACTAGACAATCTTTGAGATCTCTTTCTGTTCTAAAATCTATGACCCTAAGAATGAAAATGATTGAAAATGTTTTTTTCAAAGTCTTTCACTGACTTTTGTCAAGTAGGATTAAAAAAAAAAAAACCCCTCTGTTATTAAGTCCCTCCTCATTCCCCCCCCCCCAAAAAAAAGAAACCAAGTCTCGGTTTCTGATAATTAGTTATTTGGGCATTTTTAAAGAAAAGGGGGTTGCTTTAACTAGGATGGGGGAAAAATAAGAACTATGAGCCACCATAGTATTCTACAGAGGAACTGCAAAGCACTAGTATTCTAAGAATACAAACCCATACTTTTTATATAATCTGCAATACTTTATACTGTAGCATATAAGTATTTAAACAAAAGTTACCTTAAAAATGGACTTAAGGCAACAAACTAGAAAAAAAATTGAATTACAGTCAAAAGGAAAAAAATGTTAATTCTTCTCTAGCACATCCTAAAAAATGGGAGTTTGCAACTCTCATTAGGATAAGTAGGTTAGCTTAAAAGAAAACATACTCAATGAGATACAGTATATTCAAAAAAATAAGATACCCAATAAAAATCAATCTCTCAAGGGATTTCCTCAAATGGAAAGGGACCAATATTTATCCCAGATGAGATTCCTAGAATGTATGACAGGATAACCTTTACCTTACATCTCCAGCAGCTTATTGCATAGTACCTAGCACATAATTAAACAATTATTTAATGCTTTTTCTCTCTATCTACTTTGACAGGGGGAACACCCACTTGAATTTCAAATAATGGTGTGCTTATACACACACAAACACACGTTTTTTAGTTTAATTTCTTAATCCACCATACACCTTTGTGCCTTTTAGTACAAATGTAATCTTATTTAAGCTGAACAGAAATTTTTCTAACACGTTAGATGCACTTTACTAACAATTTGCTCATTATAAATGTTTTATCTAGTAGTTAGTCAAAATATCTAAAGGCCTCTACTGGCTATACTTTGTTAGTATATGGTTTCCAAAGGAATAAAACCACATTTCCTTTAAACTATTCTACTAAAACCTTAGTTGTTATTGTTCAGCAGTGTTTGATTCTTTGTGATCCCATTTGAAGAAACTGAGGCAGAGTTAAGTGATTTGCTTAGAGTCCCATCAATAGCATGTCTGAAGCCATTATACCACCTACCTACCCTGAAACCCTAATTACTCCAAATAAAATGATTGTACATTATAGACACGAGCACTTTCACATTTTTATTTTTAGTGTCTGATCTATATTATAGTTTACTTTCCATTTTTTTTACCCTGAAATCAGAAAAAATATAAAATAACTTACTTTAGACCAGATTTCTTGATCATAATCTGCTCCTTCATTGAAATGCTACTTGCCCCACAAAATTGTCAGAATTCTTTGTTCACTTTCACCAAAATAGTGTACAGTTATCCCTTCCATATTGAAACTTTTCCCATTGATGTTTCAATATAGCATCGATCAGCATAAGAAATTAAATGGGAATTTTCTGGGAATTTTGTAGAACCAAACAAAGGTTAGCAGATAATACAGAAAAGCTTAGAAACTCAGAAATGTATGAAATATATGTATAGTATTGTATGATATCAACATATTTTATCTCTTAATACCACAATAATTCAGACTTCTCTGGTACAAAGGAAGGGCCAAAAATTTGACAGATTTTCCATACTGAGGGGTTGTTGGGTTCCCAACCCCCATGATGTGAAAGGGGTAACTGTACTGTGGTCTTGTGGGGATTTGTGGATCACCCCATGAATATGCTTTTATGTTGGACTTACAGTTTTATGAGGTATGCTTTGGTGAATTTTCATTGTAACCATGCAATGTGGATAATAATGCTAATTTAAGAAAGGAAAATGTACTTCTAGTTTGATAGAAACTTGAAGAAAATCTCCATAAAATGTATGTGCGCAAAAGGAAATATGAGAATGTTATTTCTGGTGTTCTTATTCATAAGTTCAACCAATGACAAGGGAGACAGCCAGGCAGTTCGTTAGCTCTTCGAGAAGAACTTCAATTAGTCCTCTTTGAGTTCCCATTTTGGTTGTGTAAGACCACTATATGATATGTATAGTTAACATAAAGGGTTGTACTATTACCTGAATAATACAGAGAAAAACCCAAACATTCTTCCCTAAAACTGTAAATCTCTACCTGCAGACCTGGCCATGGAATGTAAATGACCAATAAAGAATTTTAAGTTCTAGCTCCTGAGATTTTATAATTTGCTTCTCTGCTCATTGATTGTTCTCCAGACAGAGTAGGGTGCTCCATCCAGTTACCCCTAACCTTTGAAAATAATTTTTTCCCTAGTTTCCCCCTCGACTTTTAAGCAGATCTAGAATGTTTACTTCAGCTTGTCTGAAATCCTTATGTATCACAAAGTCAATGAATAAAATCTACCTACTGCTTTAGAAAGCCCAAGTGAACACCGCCAAGTGTTTAATCCCTTGTGGGACCACCACAGCTCTTTTGAGTTTTCTTTCGTTAATCTACTTGTTCTAGTAAAAGTTTGAAATTCCACTTGTATTGCCCTTGTTGTGGCAGAGATACATTGGGAGACACTTTGGGTGCTCTTTGGTATAGGGACCCAGAGTCCTTGGTGTGCCCTGCGTAGAAAAGGGGCACCTATCCATTGGGATAGCCTGATGCACTGAAGGATCAAGGTGGAGTTTTCACTAAGGATGGTTTAGTTTCTTTCTTGAAGAATGAGGGAATTACTTCCAAATGTAGGTCCATAATTCATGGAGGGAGAGCTTCACTTGTTTATAAAACAAGGGACTAAGCTTTCCTTCTGATATGAGGAGCTTTATTTTATTTTCCTTTTAAAGTTAGACAGTGATAAAACCTGGCCATTTCTGCCTTGCTCTCTACCCTCACTTAGCTGTGTTTTTGACTTTCTGTATATTTCAGTATTATGTCTTGGCTGCAGTCTTACCCTGTATCTTCACTCCACATCTGGGGCCTCTTCATCCAGTAATACCCTTCTGCTCTATTATCCCACAGATGAGTTCCTACTAGTGCCTCCATTTGAGGAAAGGGTTGAGGTCAGCCAACCTTCATACCTCTCTAGGACAGGATCTTTGTTTTTGTTTGAATTTGCATTTCCAGAATGTAGTGAGTGAACAGAGCTTATTGTCTACCTACTTGTGTGGGAATCAAGTGTAGAAAGACCCTTAGTGGAAAAGGGAGAAAGCTTCTTACCACCAATAATTCCAGGATTCAGAGCCAGTTTTGTTGTAGCATTTGCTATCCAACAATACAGCACAGGGAGGTCCTTTCTTAGAGCAGGTGCAAAACCCAGCTCCCCTGTCTCCCTCTGGAAGACATTGTGATACCCTTCTTCTGGGAAAATCTCAGTTGAAACCTCAGCCTTGGCATTAACTTCATTACCATTGTCAATTGCAACCTTTTTGAGATGCAGTATTCTTATTTGTAAAATGGGGATAATGCCTGTAGTACCTACTAGTACCTGCAGGGTTCTTGAAGTTCTTATGAGATAATGTGTGTAAAGTTCTTTTCAAACTTTAAATCATTATTTTCATTAAACCAGTTATGAATTTAAATGGATCTTCACTGCTACGTGGCATTCATTTTATAATTCTGATTGACTTCAACACTCCCTCCAGCACCTACTTTTTTCTTTAATTTCCTTCTATATCATTCTTTACTTCTTTCCTCTCAGCAGAATTCATTTGAAACTTTACTGAGAAACTAGAGGCTGTCATATCCTCCTCTCCCTTACCCCTTACCCTGCCTCCAAACCTCTTAATATCACCCTACTTCTCTCTTTCGGTGCTCTTCTCATTGCCAAGGTCAACTCTTCTGTTGTTACTGATTTTGTTTTTTTCATTTTCACAGTCAGCTTGGCACCTATCTCAGTCAATATGAACATTCCCTCTGTTTGTCAACTATGAACTCTCCTCATCTACTGCCTCCTTCTGTTCAACCTAAGACATGCACAGATACCCATCAACTGTTAAAAATCTTTCATTTGACTCTTCTGGCCTCTCAGGCTTTCTTCCAGTTCTTTCTTTCCCAGCCTAAGTTCTAGGAGTTAACTGCATAGGTTGCTAACATTTCCTCACTCCTGTTCACTTCTTAATCCTTTACAATTTGGTGTCCAACCTCATCACTTAATTGTACCTTCTCTAAAGGTATCAATGATCTCTTAGCTGCTGAATCTGATGGTGATACATCCTATTTAAAACTCAGAGAAGCTTTTGACTACTCCCTTCTGGTTATTCTGTTTTCCACTAGCTTCCAAGAAATGACCCCTTAGCTGTCAGTTTCCTCTTGATAAAACATTAGTTGCCCGCTTTTAAGCCTCTGTTCTGGGTCTGTTTATCTCTATAACTTCTTTTGAGGACCTGATTTGGATTCCATGGTCTTAATTATGAGCTCTACACAGATGACTTCCAAATTTATATATCCAATCCTAATCTCTTCCCAGAGGTGCAGTCTCTTACATTGAGTTAGTATATGAACTTCAGCCACTTGCTGGATATTTCCATCTGGATGTCCCATTGCCAACTTAAACTCATCAGATTCAAAATAAAACTCATTATCTTCCCTCCCTTGAAATCACACTTTCTCCAAAGTACTCTGTTTCTACTGAGGGACCATTATCTTTTCAGTCCCACAGGTTTATGACCTTGGAATCATCTTTGATTTTTCTTCCTCAAACTTTCCTTCCCCCTAACCCCATATAGTTAGTTACCGAATCTTATCAGTTCTCCTATCACAGTGTCTCTCATATCCATTTCCTTCCCTCCAATTACACGATCACTAATCTAATTTAGGCCCTTATTACCAAAAAAGTCATGTCTATTTCTATACAGCACTCTATCCACTACAACACATAGCCTGTAGTAGGATAGACTTCCTATATTTATAGAATGCTAGGGGGTAAAGAAAATAAGATTGAATGGAATATAATAATGGTAGTAGAGACCTTATACAAAAAAAAACAGTAGGTGGCAGAACCTCACTCAGTTCTGACTGGTTGTCAAGGCAAAGGCATGGAGCAGGAAGGTAGCAGAGGACAGTAAACAGAAAGATCCCAAAGCAGTGGAATGAGTGGTTGGGAAATAGCAGAGGAAAATTTGAAAGGTAAGGGAAAATGGAAGCTTCAAAAGTAGTAGAGTTCAATTTGCTGATTTTCCTGTGATATTAGAGGATATGTAGAAAAAGTCCTCTACACAATCTGTGAAGGAGAACAGATCTTGGAACCAATCAAAGGACAATTTATCTTTAGGACAAGGTTAAAAGAAGTCAACAAGAGGTCTCCTGCTGGGGTAGGGATTAAATTGTGGAAAACAAAGTCACTGTGACTTTAACAAACTTTTTTTTCCAAGTGATTGAGGTGACAGGGATGAACAAATGACAAATAATTTCAAGAGGTAGGAAATTTAGTGATTTACTCTATGTATTTACATAAGTCCTTTACCTTTTGTAATCTATTTTAAGGCCAAAATAAGAAGGGATGAAATGGAGAGTGTTTTATGAGATGTAGAAAAGAAAATTAACCTGGAGAAGAAAAAATAGGGACAAAATCTGACTAAAGTAAAGGTTAGAACCACAACGTTTTCCCCAGATTTAAGTAAGAAAAAATAATGGATGAAAAATATTTCCTCTTAAGATGCTATTAAAAATTGAATAGAGGCAAAAAACATGTGTAAGGCTAACAGCATGTCAGATCTCTTAATAAAAGGCATTCCTGAAAGCAGTGACAATACCACTATTTTTTATTCTAATAATTCACTTTTTAAGGTTTTGATAGAAGTCTTAAATATAATTTTGAAGAACAAAGAAATATCAATTTTTTGACACAAAGTCTATTACATTTTTAGATTAAGAAAGGTTAATAAATGGGGAAATACAGAATTAGGGCCACTTGATACTAATGAATATAGCATAAAATATTTGCAAGAATTTTATTGCAGAGATCAGTGGCAATATATGGCAAAATGTTATATGGAGCCCCAAACTATGTTAAAAAGAAGGCAATCTTTTGAAAATCTCAAAAGAAAGATTGAAATGGGTTAGAATATTGAGAAACATCTTACGAGCCTGAATCAAGGGAAATTTATAAGGATAAAAGAAGAGAAAGGAAAGGAGTATTTATATAGTGCCTACCATGTGCCAGGTATTATGGTAAGCACTTTGTAATTTTTATCTCATTTGATCCTCACAACAACCTTGAGAATTAGGAGCTGTTATTATCCTCATTGTACAGTTGAAGAAACTAAGGGAGAAGTGACTTGCCCAGAGTCAGCACAGCTAAAATCTGAGGCCAAGATCTGAAATCAGATCTTACTGACTCTAGGACAAGTGCTCTAAACACACTGTGCCACTTAGCTAATTCTAAGACAGTGAAGAGAGTGCTGGATTTAGAGCCAGACAAGACTGAGGCTTGAATCCTGCTTCAGTAAACTACAGGTGTGATAATTGGCAAGTCACTTAATGTTTTGGAGCTTTAATTCCCTCATTGGCAAAATGGAGGTAATAAGATCCCCAACTTGATAAATACCTATCATAAGCAAATGAGATAATACATTTAAACTACTCTGTACACCTAAAGCATTGTATAAATGTAAGCAGGTCAAACTATCCATGTTGTTTTGTGGATTCAACAGACATCAGGATAAGAAAATACATTCTGCATTTAAAACTCAGGATTGCTTTTGATTAAGGAATACAATGGATTTGAATGAAAATAAGGTAATAGTGATAAGAAATTTCTTCAGTTTTTTCAGACTTACATTCAAATTCAATAAGTACCCAAAAAGTCTTGACAGGGGAGATTTAAAAAAAGAATAAAAAGTGAATGAAGGTAGAATGGCCCATTAATTTCCTAAACAGATCTCTTTAAAAAAAATTATTCAGATTAAAAAGAGATGGTGTGAAAGAAGACAGCAAAAGGGAAAGATTACAAGGAAACGTTTCAGGATTTGTTTTCCCACTTAAAATCGAGATTTAGCTTGAGTGGGAAGGTCAAAGGGGTACTTTTAAAAAGGCAAGAATCCTGGACTACGTTTATATTTTCTCTTTCTACATCTTATCCTTCCAGTTATCTAAGAGAATTATTTTAAAAATCTGTCTTATCTATATATATCCTTTATCTACTTATCCTACTTCTATCTGATCCTTCTCCAAAGTAATGCCATACTCCTTAAATGTTCCTTTTCCCAGTACAGCAAACAAATAATCCCTGTCTTCAAGGATCCTACCTTCTAAGCACGAGGCAAGGAGGTAGGTCGGGGAGGAACACCTAAGATAAAAATGTGGTAGGTAGAAGGTAAATTTAGGGAAGATGGTACTTGTAGATGAGGGGCAAGGAGTTGAGAGTAGGGGAGAAACCAGGTAAGGCCTCTTGAAAAAGACAGCACTCCAGATGAGTCCTAAAGGATGCCAGGGATTGGATTTGATGGCTACTGAGGCCTTTTCCATCTGACATTTTGGGAATGTATGACATCTTTCCACTGTCAGTCTGCTGTTCATGGTCTCTACTGCTATGTCTAGTTACTGCCACTATTGGTTTCCACTGCTTTTTCATTGTCTTTTTTCATGTCTTTAAAGGTTCCAGTACCATTGTGATAAATGGCATTTTGGGACCATCACTATGTTAGGAGGAATTTAAACTTCAGGAGTCACTGGAGGGCATCTAGTCCAACTTCCTCATTTCACAAATGAGAAAACTGAGGGCCATAAAGAATAGTTACATTGACTTACCCAAGATCTCACAGATACTAAATAGCAGAGCTGTAATGCTTCAGCAAACCCAACCCAAATGCTTTAGGAAGGCTGATGGAGTGTTCAAACTGAAGAGGAAAGAATTCATTACATTGTGAGGTCCCTGGGAGCAGGAGCTGCCTTTCTTTGTACCCAAAGTGTTTAGCAGTGCTAGATAGATGTGTTCATTTATTTTTTTCTGCCAAGTTCAATTCTTCAGGACCCCATTTGGGGTTTTCTTGGCAGATAATGGAGTGGTTTGCCATTTCCTTCTCTAGCTTGTTTTATAGATGCATAAACTGAGGCAAACAGGCTTCAGTGACTTGCCCAGGGTCACACAGCTAGAAAGTTTCTGAAGCCAGATCATGAACTCAGAAAGATATCTTCCTAACTTCAGTTCAGGCACTCTACCCACCGCACTACCTAGCTGATTGCCTGATCACAGTTTGCACTTAAATGCTAGTTGACTGATTTGATAGGTTTATCTTGAAGACTTGTTTTTAATACTACAGTTTAAAATAGAAAATAGATTGAAGATACAGAAAATGAAATTTTCACTTACTTCATGCATATGTATTACTTTGCTTTCCAAAAGCAAGAGGTAAATGTAACACCTTTTAAAAATTCTAGGATGATTCAGTGTAGCTTAGATACCAGATTCTGCTGCAGTCTGCCATTCTATTTGATTTAATTCACTGGTACCTGCTACAGTAGTAACTGGCAGGCATTGCTAAAACAGATTGGCTTCATCAGCATTGTTTATAACAGTTTACAAAGTGTTAAGATCTGTGCTGAGATCTAAGATATTAGTTCCATTTTTAAAAAATCCACAAATTCTTCTGTCAACATGATTTGTTTTTCACTAGCTTTATAAAGCCATTGAATGCCATGACTAAGTGGGCAAAATGCCAAAGCCATCTTCACAAAAACACTCAGAGTTCAATCAACTGTAGTTGCTCACAAATATCTTTTATCTTTTTGTAAAAGAGCATTAAGCCAGTGATAGGATTAACTTTTTTTTTGGTCTCAGAATCACTCATCTAGAGCACGATTTAGGTGCTCTCATAACTTGGGTACATTCTATGGTGCTGTTGTTGCATAGCATTAGATGTCTAGGCTAGGAAGAAAGCTGTTCTTTCTGCATGCTGCTATGGGCTGGATGGACCAACATTACCTCGGTCTACCAACGCTGCCCAGGATCACCATTTTAAGGGCAGAGAGTTGTACATTCTTTGAAGGTTCTTTCCTCTCTCACTTTTATCTTTTGTTCTATATTTTTTCCTAGTAGACTGAAATTCCTAAGATAACTTCTATAGCCCTGTAATTTAGTAATATGGTTTAACTTGGGGACTAACTATATAAAGAAAATGTAACTTTATTGTGGTACACAAAGGACTTGAAAAGATATCGGGCTATTGCATAGATGACAGTCAACAAGCATTTATTAAGCAACTACAATGTGCCAGGAACTGTACTAAGCACTAAAGATACAAAGAAAAGTCACGATAGTTCTTAATCTCACAGAGCTCAGTTTAAGAGGAGATAACATGCAAACAAATATGTACAAACAAGATATACTGGAAGCAAATGGCAGATAATCAGCAGAGGGAAGGCACTAGCTTTAAGGGGGAATCAGAAAAGGCTTCTTTCTTATAGGTGGGATGTTAGCTAAAACCTTAAGAATGCCAGGAGTCATATGAGGGCAAAGAATACTCCACCTGAAAATGTCTGGAGTTCAGAGATGGAGTATGTATTGTGAGGAAAAGCTACAAGACAAGTGTCACTGGATCACAAAGCACATGGAGGATGGAGTAAGAAAACTGGAACGGTAGGAAGAGACTGGGTTATAGAGGGCCTTAAAAGCCAAGCAGGAGTCTTTATATATCATACTGGAGAGAACAGGGAGCCATTGGAGTTGACAGAATAAGGGGGCGATACAGTTAGACTCACACTTTTGAAAAATCAATTAGACAGCTAAAAGATGAACTGGAGTGGGAAGAGACTTGAGACAAGAAGACCAAACAGTAGACTAGTGCTAGTAGACCAGTAGTCTGGGAATGAGGTTATGAGGGCCTGTAGTGGGGTGGCAGTGTTAGAGGAGAGAAAGGGGCTATATAAAAGATATAAAGGTAGGTAGAACTGATAGGATTGAACAAGAGATTGAGAAGGATGACACGTAGGTTGTGATAACTTGGTTATGGTAACTGTGATAACTCAGATAACTGGGGGATGGTGTTATCCTCAAAAGTAATAAGGACGTTTAGGAAGAGAGGATGGTTTGGGGGGAAATTGAGTTTAATTTTGGACACGTGCATTTAAGATATCCATGAAATGTACCATAGACAGTCAGAGAGGCAAGATTGGAAGTCTTACACAAATAAATCTGAAAATCAGCCACACAGAGATGATAGCTGAAACTGTGGGAGCTGATGAGAATACCAAGTGAAATAGTAGAGAAGAGAATAGGGTCCAGGACAGAGGCCTGTTGTTGTGCCACAATAACCAAGCACAACTTGGACAAAGATCCATAAAGGAGACAGTGGAGTGGTCAGACAGACCCAGAAGAGAGCAGGGTCATGAAAACTTAGAGAAGAGAGTGTCACAAAGAGGGTTGCTGACAGTGTCAAAGACTGCAGACAGCTCAAAAGGGATGAGGATTAAGGATTTCTAGTATTGACAATTAGGAAATCTTTGTTAATTTTGGAGAGAGCAGTTTCAGTTGCATGATGAGGTCATAAATCGGACTGAAAAGTTAAGAAAGGTGGAAAGGAGGCAGAGGCATTGATTATAAAACATCTTTCTCACAGAATTTAGCTACAAAAGGTAAAACAGTTATAAGATGACAGCTAGTGAGGAAAGATGAATCAAGTAAGGATTTGGGGGGATGGGAGAAACATGGGCATGTTTGTAGGCAATAGGGAAGCTTCCAGTTGACAGGGAAATTTAAGAGAAAAAAAAGGGAAAGGCCTCTTCTTTATGTGAGATAGGGTGAAAACATCTTAGTGATGTAGGATAAGGAGGGGAGAAGAGGTTGCTCTAGGAGATCATTGGTGTTTCAAACATGAGGCAAGGGTTTTCAGCTGAGAGGGTGTGTGTGGGAATGGGAGATAATTTCAGGCACAGGGTAAAACAGAGATGCCATGAGAGGTTTGAAGAGAGAAAAGCCATTGTGGTGAATGGGATAGTGAGGCAAGTAAAACAAGAGTGAAAGGACTGCCTTGTCACAGTCAGGGCCCAGTTGAGATTATGTAACATAAATATGTACTGGGCCCAGTCAGCATGGTTTTGTGGTTAGATGGTTGGATGCCTCCCTATCCCTGTATGCTTCAGATGTCCCATGCCTTCAAAGGATGAAATATAGTTAGTTGCCTATTGCTGTCTCCACTACCCCTTTACTGACTCCTCTCTTTTCTCCACCTCAGATTGGAAAGCAAGTGCTTTTTCTTGAAGAGGTGGAGGGAATAAGGAACATTCTAGTTTACTAACAAAATTCTTTAACACATTACTGAAAAGAGTGGGGAGAGATATGCGACAGATCTTTTTCTATACTCATTAACAGCTCACTGTCAATCTGAAATGTTTCCAAGGGAGAATACCTTGGGGAATTATGCTTGACCCTGTGTTAAATTTTGTTTTACCATTTACTTGGGCAAAAAAGGCCTAGATGGCATACATATCAAATTTTTGGGTGCCACAAAGCTAAGACCCAACTATTGGTAATCAATGTGAAAAAGGATCATGACAGGCTAGAACATTGGGCCAAATCTAG
This sequence comes from Notamacropus eugenii, assembly GCF_028372415.1. Classification (NCBI taxonomy): domain Eukaryota; kingdom Metazoa; phylum Chordata; class Mammalia; order Diprotodontia; family Macropodidae; genus Notamacropus; species Notamacropus eugenii. The sequence continues at coordinate 279,817,711 of NC_092875.1, read as the reverse complement.
TAAGATTAAATTATCCAAGTCTCAATGAATAATGCAATAGGAGAGTATGAATGAACAATAGACTGTCTTGGAAAAGATCTGAGATTTTTGTGGACTTCCAAGCTGAGTATGAATGAATGAGCACTGGGCTTGGAGTCAGGAAGATCTGAATTCAAATCCAGACTCAAAAATCTTGGCTGTGTGACCTTGGGCAAGTCACTTAATCTCTTATTTGCTACTGGAGAAGGAAATGGCAAACCACTGTATTATCTTTGCCAAGAAAATCCCATGGAGAGAGGTCTACAGGGTTATGAAGAATTGGACACAACTGAAATGACTGAACAACAGCAACACGACAGCGTTGAGGAAAGAGGAGTAAAAAGCTGATGGCATCTTGGCTGGCATTATGCAGCAGTACAGTGATGCTGCACTGGGCCTTGGGCAGGCCACTTCCTATCTCTTTTTCAGTTCTGGGCACCATATTCTCAGATAAGCTAGAGGAAACCAGAGTTGGAGTAGACACGATAGCTGTCTTCATCTATTTGAAGGACTCTTATATGGAAGACGATTCAGATTTGTTCTATTTGGATCCAAAGGGTGGAACTAGAAGTGATGGTGGAAATTTTGTTTTCTTTGCTTTTATTGCTTCTCATACATTTTTTTGCCTCTGTAAAACGAGATTAGACCAGATGGCTGCTGAGTTTCCTTTGTTTGAAATCTTTGATCTTAAAAATTGTTAGGAAGTTTCTCCTTTTTATCAAGTCTAATCTCCTTTGCACCTTCCTCTCCACCTCTTTATTCCTAGATTTGGTTTCTGGGCTTAGGCAGGATAAGTATGGACCCTTTGAATATTTGAAGTCAAGCACGATATAAGCATACAGACTTTTTTCTACTCCAAGTTAAACACCCCTAATTCCTCTAATTGACCTTATAGGGAATGGTCTCTTTTCCTGTCACCATCCTGTTCATACTACTCTGGCTTTGGTCCAGCTTATCAATGTCTTTACTGATCATAGTGCTATATTCTTTTTCCCCTTAAAAAGAAATTAGAGTTGCTACACTATTTCTGTCAAAAGTAAAAAAAGCAGTCTTTGAATTCTTAGAAGTCATTATGAGGCTGTGAATTTTTTTCTTCTAAATGAATTTCTGGTAAAGACCACAGAAAATGTTTCCCATGTGATTTCTAACACTTTAAAAAATAAGGGGGTATTAAGCTATATTGTTCCTTAGGAGATGTGTCCAATTTCATATTCATACAAAGACACAATAGCCTATAAGTGCAAGGCCTAAAAACATGGATATAGGCCTAAAAGAAAGAAAAAAGCCCTACAGTCCTTGAGGAAGGATATTTAAATGTATTAAAGTGAACATTTCTATGATTTTAATTATCTAAGACATTTCAAGGACCATGGAATAAGTAATGGCATTAATGAAAGTGATCAGACAATACAGTTTAAGTAAACGAAGATAATTTTGTGGGTTCAATGGATTTTTTTAACTGAATCTTTTTTTATGTTTTAAGCATTTTTGGTGGTGGGGAAATATGTTTTTCCATACCTGATACTCATATTGTACAATGAGTATAAGGTACTCTGTTATACACCTTCTGGGGAGACCTTAGAAATTAGCCACATTTAAGCTTTGTTTTCTTTCTTGGAGTTAGTCTGGGGTGGAGGCAACACACCACAGAAAAACCTTGAACCCTCCCTTTAAGGGTCAACCTTCCTCCCAAGTATAAACCTGGTTTATAAATCCAGAGCTTGTGGTAAGGGTCACCTATTTATTTTGTATATAAGCATACATGTAGTTGTCTCCCTAACAGAATGCAAACTTTTTGAGGGCAGAAACTTTTCACTTTTGTCTTTGTATCTCTAGTGCCTAGGAATACCGTGGATGCTTAATAAATCCTTGTGGATTGATTTGAAACCTACCATATACAAATGTTTTTAAAAAGTGTTGAAATTAGTTCTATCAAAACAAATTAATACCTGATCAAATATTCAATGACAACAGAATGACACTAAATACTCTTCCAAGGGGTTAAACTAATTTTTTATATAATTTCCATAATTAGGTACAATGTTATACTTTACAGACCCATAGTTCTAGAAAACTGACAACAGATGATTTGGAGAATGCAGCCCAAGTACATGGAATAAACTTTTTCCATGAGAAATGTGGAAGTAGTGTTCCCTCCTACTCCCACTAGTGTTCAAACATTTGTTTACTCAGTTCCTTCACATTCCCCTCACCCCCCTGGCCCCAAAACCCTCCAGCTTCATCAGATCCCAAGCTGCCAATCACAACTGAGCTAAAAGTGGGAATGAGTCTGGATTATTTATTTTGGGTTATAATTTTTATCTTTTTTCTTTCATTAGAGCAGACAAATAGAAATAGACTGTATTCTCCAATTGAACAGGTAATTTCAAAATTATTTTCAAAAGCAACTATGTGTAAAAAGGCCATTCATATTCCCCCACCCCGCAGTTTTTAATGCATGGCTTGAAGCAGTTGCCCTTATGCAAATTAGCTTTCGACTGAAAAAAATTTTAAGAATAACTAAAATGCTATGGCAATTCAAGAGTTTAAATTCGTAAGAACTTTCAAATTTATTAGAATAACATATAGGGAGCCTCAGAGTGAAAATTTGTTACATGTCTGGATAGTATAAATTTATTAAGCTGCTTTGAAACCTGTTCAACAACTTTTCAAAAAATGTTTTCTAACTGTCCACCATACTGAATAACCTAAACAATTGCACTAGAGTGTAGAAAGACAAAGTGACAACTGCCATCATTACCAAAAAGTCTTTATGACAGTGGCATAAAAGGACCAAAGATTCCAGAAGCTTAAGACAATAAGATTTCATATTTTATAAATCAAATGAGTATTTAATTATTTCTGTTTACTTAGCTAAATAATGTGCAATGTTTGGTTGAGACTATGCATAAAACTTTCTCTACTAATAACAACTATGAAGAGCTAAACAGCAGTAATGATATAGTGGGAAGACTATGCCTAAGACTCTACCACCCTATTTGGAGTTCTATAGAGACCTGGGAGCAAATCCTTGTGTTGACAGTTATTAGCTATATTTTCATGAACAAGTGAGAATGTTTCTGAGCCTGTCATCTGTAAAATGGGAAGAATACTTTCTGTACCTACCATAGGGCTACTGTACGGAAAACACTTTGTAGATGTTAAATTGCAAAATAAATGTGAGCTCTTCTTCTTCTTAGGCATGTTATTTCTAGGCACATCAGTTTTGCCACAGAATAATAAGGGAAGGCTGAGGATGACAGAGGCAGGAGATAACACTTGGGATAGAATTAGGAGCTCTAACCTATAAAGTGGCCCTTTACTTTTCCTTCCTCTTCTGAATTTACAATAGGGCAAGAAGAAGCATATTGAACGTGATGTATTTAACAGCCTGAAGCTAACGCTTCCATAGAATCTTCATTCCCTACAACAGAAAGTAGGCAGATGATGTTCTAAGTCTTAGTGAAATATTTATAGCTATTTCACCAGGATACTGATTAGAAAATCATATAATTCTAAAGTTATGAGAGATCTGAGAGATTTGTGATCTGACATCTCTATCATGAAGATGAGGAACCAGACACAGAGAGATTTGCCCATGACCACATAGCTTCTTCTCAGATCAGTATTAGGTGTAGTGATGGAGCTAACAGGTAATCTACATATCTACTTTAAGTAAAATTTCACATTAACTTGGTGATACATGAGTGTGAAACATATAATGACAATTTATATGAAATTGCTTTGCTTTGTTCTCTGTTTTCAAGAGCTGGTTAAAATGAAACTATGACAGATAACTTCAAGCCATTTCCCACAAGAATTATTGCCAAATCTTAAATCTTTAGACCAGATCAGTATTGTGTAAGTGTCTGTGAATGCAATCAAAGTAACTTCTATCCTCTTTCAGGTAAAACTACTTTGTGCCACTTTGGAACTGAAAACCTATGCTTGCAATTGAACTGCTGATAAGTGATAAATGTAAAAGCTGATCCTTGGCATCCATTCTTAAGATGGAGAAGGGGAATATTAATGACTTTAGAGTCAATATTTTTTAGCAGAGAACACAAATTCCATTTTGGGTTGATAAGTACTCAGATATTTTTGCAAGTCAAAATACTTATGGAAAATGGTAATGCATTTTCAAAACAATGTGCAATTTATAAAAGATGTGGCATAATAAAAAAAAAGAATACTTTTATACATAGGATTTTATTTTGCACTGCTAAAACAATTTCATTATAGATCAGGGAAAAGAGAAAGAAAAAAAGATAAAACCACTATATTTAGCAAATTACCAAAGCTTTTCCACTTTTGCTTTTTTTTTTTTTATCAGGATTTTTCACCTGGTAGATTTATTGTCATATCCTCTTTGAAAACAGACAAGATGCTTACCATATACCAAAGATTACAGGCTGCCACTAAAAGAAAACTTTACACATTCACTGTACATCTAAGCTGGAAAACTGTCCTGCATGAAAAATATACTTAGAAATCATGTCAATAAATGAAAAACACACAAAACGTTATTATGTTTGAGAAAAAGATTTAAGTCCTCATAATGTGTCATTGGATCTGGATATTAATTCTTTGTGGTGCTATTTTGACACATGTTAATTCCTCTTGTATTTATGTACTCATACTGTGATTTTATCTACAGTATTCATTAAGGCAAACAACTAATGCATTTCTGAAGAGGTGTTATGGAAATTGTGTTCAAACAGCAAACATTTGGCATTAAAATAGGTTAACACATATATAATATAGCTTCTAATAATATACATCAAGCATTCTTCTTGGACTTGGATAGTAACAAGAAAAAAGATGAACATGCTAACAATGTCAAAAAGATTTAAAATTCAGTGTCCAAGCAATTCCTAACAATGCTTCTGTAGTCACTGTCTTCAAGCTCTAAACAGTATAGAATTTATGCAAATGCATTAAAGATTTCTAGCTTGGCAAATATACCCAAGCAGGTTGTTAAACTATATATACAGAAAGTAAATGATAAATACAGAATTAAAAGAGACCTTCTGCTTTTCTTTATGGCCTTCAAAAGTGACAAACTTTCTGAGGACAGTTCTACAATATCAAACATTAGGTAACCGCAGGTGGCAGGGAAACCTAACTACACAAACTGATTTAAGATACTCCAATGACTTTTGTAGTGTTTAATACAATTCAGTTTGTAGTCAAGGGCACAAGACAACATTTAACAAAAATAATCACATCAAGTGAACTCGAAATCAAATGCAAATATATATGAATACAATCTCCAAAATCTGTCTTTTAAGTGAACATTAACCATTTATTCAAAGTTATACAAGAATTTGAAGGATAAAGTCTTCTGCGACATGAAAGCCATTTCACAATAGTTTCATGTCTCAGCTGAACAGTGGGAGACAGGGTGAAAGAACAAGTTAGCAGGCCCCATTCAGGCAGCTAGAAAGTACAGACTCAACAGCAGCCTCCACCAGCTTGTTGCCCTCCCTGACTGCCAGCGTGTGCTGCATTAGTAGCGGCGTGCTGAGGGCCGATTTTAATGCCATTTGCCTGAAATAATTAAAAGGGGGAAACAGTGAATTTCATCTCGGAAAAAACCAACCTGTCATACTTAAAATAATATTTTTAGCAAGTCTTTAACTCATCTGACTTGCCACATTACAAAGTTTAGCAAGTACTCATACTGAACATACCTAATCATAATTAGAAATGTCAAATAGCTAACAAGGACCTTTTCCTCTGAAACACAAAACATCATGTCACTTTATTTAAAAACACCTGCTAACCAGAACAGGCACAGGCTAAATAGCTACTGAAAACTGTAGGGTGTTTTATGAGTTTCTTGTAATATAAAATCTTTTAAACATAATTTTATTTCAAATAAATTTTCAAAGAGAAAAACACTCTCAGCCCATGCTGCTCTAATACAAAACGTCTCCTTTCTCTACAGCATTTCTGTTGCATGTTGAATCAGCTGTACAGGCTAAGGGCATACGAGTGTTCTGTGTCATCAATAATTTCTATGATCCCCAAAGACATGGCAACTGGCCAAGAACCCACACGCAGCGGATTTCTTTCATTCATCAAACTTACACTTATATCTTAACCCTCACTCCCTCAAGTGGATTTTACCTAAAAATACAGCACTTTGAGAAAAGTAATACAGTAGCTTCAGAAATTAAGCTCTTAAGGAAACTTTGCGTCACAGTAAATCTCAGATTTATAGTGCTTGGCAGTTGTTCTGCAACACTAGTAGCCTTGGGGTTTCTGGCACTAGCTCAGTATTGACAGCAGCTGATGTGGTTTCTTTTCGCTCTTTTGACTCCTCTTTAATAAAAAGCATGCCCTATGGCTCATTGGTTTTGCCCCCTCTGGGCTGGTAGCAACTTCTTGAGGAATCAAGGAGCCAGACTTGGCATTACGCCAAATAAATAGCACAGACTGTTGGCTCTTGACAGCATATTGCAATCAAAGCTCCATAAGGCACAGTAAAGCAGTCAGCTACTATATGAAACTAGACAGAAACAATGAAGAGACCTCTTAAATAGAGGCCCCAATTACTGTTCAATTTATATAGCCTCAGTCTCTGATGGCATCTCCTTTAAACTAACACATTAATAAAGAACATTTTAAAACCATAAAGATTTATGAGCATGAAAGCATATATCAAAGTACAAGGAATTTAGGTTTGTTCTTTAGAAAAAAGCATATAACATTATTTTCTGCATATGAGTATTGTTGAAATAATTAAAGCCTCGCTTATGCCTAGGCCAAGAACAAACAGTTTTACTATAAATTCCCTATATGGTGTTTTGCTTACTTTTAAAATTGCTGGAAAAATCTCTTTCTTTTTCTTCCTCTAACTATGCAAGCACTAAGATACTGAACAAAAAATAAAAAGTTTTTGCAGAACAAAATTTTTATGTAATATGAATACAAGGCCATTCAACAAATAATTAACAGTGACTACCATGTGCAAAACACTATTCTAGGCACTTAAAGGGATACAGAGGTAATTAAACTATCCAGTCCCTTTTGCATGGAGCTCATTCTTGTTGGGGCTACATGACAGATCCCTTGTAAAAATTCTAAAGTGTACCATATGATGAGTGCACAATGAGGATTATCTCCTTAGGTTAGATATAACCTCGTGCAAAAACTTAATTGTATGCTTTACAGCTACAAATTTTAAAGCATACAGACTAAAATCAGCTCAAGATAACCTTATTTAAACTCACAACGGTATACAGTAATTCAGCCCCCTGAAAACCTGACTGTGTTGTATTTGGTATAATTTTCAAAGTGCACTAGATAGCTCAGAGAGCAGTACATCTGTTATCATCAGTAACATGGCCTCTCTTCACCTATATACTGGAAAATTATTCCTGAAAGCAGATGACACCATATGGACAAGTGGATGAAAGTGGATTTTCTTTCCTCTTTGGGGGATTTATATTATTTTGCATTGGTGCATGGATGGATAGGGTCACTTACTTTAATCCATTTTCATCACAACTTTTAGTGACAGTCTACTATAATGGCAAGCATAAAAATGCAAATATCATTAGATTTATCAAGTCTTTAGTCTGGTTATTGAAAACCTACTTTTCCATAAACATAATTAATGTTAAAGATTTTTGTTATGAAATTCATGCATTCTAGAACTAATGTTCCATACTGTTTGTGTTTTTTATCTTGAAACTAAATAGACAATAAAAGAAATTACCTCATTATTAATGTCAAAAACTCCTTCTTGGATTTTTTCATAAATTTCTTTTGCTGTATTAATAAATGCCTGGAAAAAAACCCCAAAACAAACCACTGGTAAGATTAGATTATTTGAAAAATAAACACCCATAGTTTATTATAAAAAGATAAAAATAAGTTACAAATACAGAAGCAATACCTGAGCAAAGGGGGTACTATGTAAACAATATCATCTCTTGCAATATCAAATGTAATTTCTAGACCAGATGACAACTTTACTCAATAAGATGGCTTGAAAACAAAAAGCTGTCTTCCACTAGGATTACAGTAGTGATATTCATTCAGCTTTACACCACAGGCCCACAACAGGCTCAAGAAAACAAGATAATACTATTCAAATTTTATACCACTCTAAATAGTTTTTAACATTTTTCTCCCACAATATGACTAAGTTGTACTTTCAATTAATCCATACTAAAATTAATCCAGAACAAGTACTAAGCTATCTGACATTTAAATAGAAATTAGTTACAAGTAAAAAAGGAATAAAAATGAAGTATATAAACTCAGTAACAGCTAGAAGACATGCACAGTATTTGACGAAGTGACAAACCATAGTTAATACTATCAATAATGCATATGGAATTTCCTTCAACCTGAGTTTATGAAAATTATGCAAGGATTCTATCCTCTCAGCAGAAGCCCACTACTACTGATATAGAGCTAGCTCAAATACAAAAAGGTAAAAAGGATTCATGGAGAGGAACAAATCATACCCCCTTGTCATTTCTACACTGGAAGCATTTGACTGCTGAACTTGCCACCAGAGCTTTGTTTCCTAATTAACAGGACTGATATGTTTTCACCTTTAAAGGCCTGACAGCTCCCCAGAGTAATCAATCTACCGCAGCTCAATTACTGCACCAAGCACACACCATAGCCAGTGAAGGAGACTTGAACGACTGCGGCAGGAATAGAGAGATATGAATATGCATAAACTCTAAGTGGGTGATCGAATCATCACAGAGGGTCATGAGAATTTGCAGCAAAATAATGAGAAGAATTAATCATTGCAGATTCACAAGGCACTTAGGAAGTGAGCACCTTTTCAAATGTGTGCTGGAGTTGCAAAGAAAAAACTGGCTTTTATCCAACTTTGAAATAATTCACATTCCTCAAAATTGAAGTTTTCTCACATAAAAAGCGGAAAAAAACCCACCCTTATCTTTATTTCTAATAACATTTCAATTATTATGATGGTCTTATAAATTGGGCTAATTAAAAGCTACAGTCAGAAGATTTAAAATTAAAAATTCACAAAGCTAGAATACCTAGGGAGAACCAACTTTTTTCATATTTAACTAAAACATAAGAATCACGGTCCAAGAACAGTGTTATAACTTCACATTAAATACAAATTTACACTTTAGCAGACAGTATTAAATGCGTCAAATTATGTAAATAAATCGCTCTCTTGCTAAGTTAGCTGAATCTATATGAAACTAAAACAGTGCAACTGAATCTGGAGAACTGTGCTATTTAAAATTTCATGAGTCACTAATAAATTTATTATACTTAGTCTATAAGATTTCATTTGGTAACAACTTTGAAGTGACCCAATAACTAATGGACTAAAGACGTGTGTATTTTATAGTCAGAAGATGTAGAACACTCATTGTACAGGACTGCTTTCATTACAATAAAGTTATTCTAGATGACTTTTTGGCTCCTATAACCTCAAACAACCTTTAGAAAAAAGAAAAATTGACTTAGCCACTAGTTGGCAAGGGTTTAGCTCGGTAATCTTGACAATTACAATGAGAAAGCAAAAGAGCTGTTCCTAATCCCAATCCTAATTTCACAGAAAAATCTTAAATTCATGAAAATGGTGACATTATTCAACCATAAAATTTAATACCTGAAATGTAAAGCACATATACATATATATTTAACAGATAACATTTGTGTAGTACTTTATGTTTTACAAAATACTTGATATATTTTCTCATCTGAACTTCACAGCGACCCGGTAAAGTAGGTAGTATAATTATCACTATTCATATTTTGGAGCTAAAGAAACATAAAACTCATTGAAGGTTAAAGACTTGCTATATAGGTCAAGTAGCAATTGAAAATAGGAAGAGGAATTCAAACCCAGGTTTGCTGATTCAAAATCCAGTGTTCTTTTCACTATACAACAGTTATATTCTCTATATATTGAATAATGGTGTCTCTTTGTGATTATCTCATAGTCTATGGAGACTCATAAGGAAAAAAGTATTTTTAGAATTCTAGATGACAAGAGATATTGTACCAGTCGGCAGTAGCTTTCAAAACTATCTTTGGATGATTCTTTTTAATTTTTTTCTAGAAGTATTATTTATCTATTTGAAGTGAATTATAGGCTTCAAACTGAACACTGCATACTCTGAGAACACGATGATATTTAACAAACTGTTAAAATTAGCAAAATTAATCTGACTTACACAGCTGAATCATATTTATAAAAATAATATTTTACTTAGCCTTGGAAAATGACTATTTGTGTTTGAATTTCACAAAATGCTGACTCTTGTGGGGACAGGGAACATTCTATGAAGCTTATTTACAAAAATAGTTTACTTATTGGGGAATGAGAAATAAATAGGTTCCAAAGAATGAAGATAAATTAATATAATCATGTCAAGCTGAAAACTCTTACCACTATCTAAAATAAGCAGGAATCTAGATGGAGTTTCAATTGTAATTACTTTGTCCCAAAATCTTATTTCCTAACAACTATAGTAACATTTTACTTATCTAGGTATCATTTATACAACTTCAACTACTTGGAATATACTGGAGGACCAAGAAACAAAAGCCTTTGGAAAATCAAGGTAGATGTTAAAAGCTCATACACTTAATAGGGGAATTTCTCAGTTAGAGTCTACCCACAAGCAGAGGCTACCTTTTGCTCTTTGTAGTCCTAGTGCTTAGCACAGGTCCTGGCCTATAAGAGGCACTAATAAATGCTTATTGAATCACTTTAGACGTGATTTTTTAAAAGATTGCTTATTTGCCTTCCTAGAGTACAAGAAATTTAAAACAGGGTGACGGTGATGAAGAAGAGCCTCAAAGAGCAAGTTACCTGACATTGGCTACCATGACTGGACAACTGAGAGTGAGAAGAGACACTGGACAGCAACTCAAAACTAAACCAAAACCCAAACCCAGCAGTGCGGGTACCATTCCTTACTAGCATCACTGTAGAAGAACACTCCACAATGATGGTGGTTCAGCAATCAAAAAAGATGAAATTAGATTTGGTTAAGAAGTCAGAAAAGTATTCAAAATGAACTTAGAAAAGTATTTATTAAAATGGGTAACTAAAATAAAAATGGCATTGACACCTGCTTCCTGCTATTTGGGGTAACCTTGGACAGACTATTCAAACCATCTAGGTCTCAGCTTCCTTATTGGGAAAATGAAGGGTTGGACTAGCTGACTTTAGCTTCTTTCTAGCCCTAAATCTATGATCACATAATCTGTGTGAATTTTTAAGTACTACTCACTCCAATCCTATAAAAAATTGATTTAGGTATGAATTCTTTAATGAAAGAATCACAGAGACCAACAAGAATTACAAAATGGAAAATGTGCTTTCATGGGAAGCTAAAACACTTAACAATTCAAACTAACAGTTCACTTTTCAAAACAAAACAAAACAAAACAATTTTGTCCTAGAAGAGTTTCCCAGAACCCTACAAGATTAAGTGACTTGTCTAGAGTCACACAACCAGTATACATCTTAAGAGGAACTTGAACCCAGGTCTTTCTGACCTTGAGGCTGGCTCTTATCAAGCTGCCTCTTTTTATACCTCTAACTGATTTTGGAGTCATCACTGAACCAACAATTTTTCTCAGTATGAGATAAATCAATGACAACGAAACTTTTGCTTCCATTGATTCTACATCAACATTTCTTCTTCCTCAATATTAAAAACATGAAAGTAAAAGATAATAGCTGTCTCTAGGCCACCTTAATTAAATTCCACCTTCTTTTCTTCTAGCCCATTAATCCTCTTGACTATTTGCTGCTCTTTGAAGTCCTGGGAACAATACCTGGGTGATACCAATAATACAGAAACTTTATCTGACTTTGCAAATATTTATTACCACACAGTACAACACTTTTGTAAGTACTAAAGCTTTTTTTTTAAAACAAAGCAATAAAACTTAGTACTTACTCTTGTTGAACTAACAATCTGGCTAAGGAATACACACACACACACACACACACACACACACACATATGCACACAATCACAATAGATCTCAGACTAAACAAGCATAGTAAGTGAACTTTCACTCAAAGACTATAAGTCAAGGTTGAGGTAGTTGCCATAAGAAATCAAGGTAATAAGCTACCTTAAAATAGATAATTTAAAAAAAAAATAGAGGTAAAGTAGAAAACTGTGAGGTTAGATACAGACACACACAATTAAAATTTTAAAAGTACTAAAATATTGAAATGACATAATTGATAACAGTAATAGTTGAAATTTGTCTTTGTGTAACATACTGCCATCTGGTGGCTATAATGAAGTTACTGAAACTCATTTGTAGTATTTCACTTAGCTTAAACATTACTAAATAAACACCACAGACAATGATGTCCATTGAAATAGACAAAGACATATTTATGTTTTTAACAAGGGTAGTGATAAAAGGGTGAGTGATAATGAATACGGTACAGTTTCATATTCCTCCCCCAAAATTCCAAACACAAGGATATAACCAAGGTATCCATTGACAGATTTCATCTTTCCTCTTATCCTTCCCCTTTCCTTGTCAAGCAATAGGTAGAATTGTTGATGATCAGTTGCTTGACAAGGGGCGGAAGGAAGTGAACAAAACCTGTCAATTCCAATTCTTTTTAGCAGTTCTAATAAGAAATCAATTACTAGCTAAAATAAACCATATTCTAAAACTTAAGCTATTTGTAATTGATGAGTGTTGTGGGGTTGTACTTTCATCTAACATTTTCAGAGTCCCAATTCTGCTTTTACAACATTCTAGGCCATATCCAATTACTGACTTCCATTTTCATAATTATGCCATTAAAAGAAAAGGTGTCTGAAACAAACTTATCTCACTGATACCATCTGCTTCCCTATATAATATTTTCTCCTTTACTTATTTCTGATTCTTTAGTTTTGTTTTAGAAAAGCATTTACTGTCTCTGATAGAAACACTGCCTTGGTTTCTGCTCCCACAGTTATTAATCATGTCTCCTGGTCTTCTGGTTCTTGAATTTCCTCATATAGCCTAAAATTCTTCAGGACAATGCAAAGAAGGCAGATCTGCCCAACCTTTAATGTTTTCTGTTATCTTTGTCAAGAGTCAAAACAAGCAAATGTGGTGTTTATGGGAAGTCTCATAAAATATGCCATGGGCAAACATAAAAATATTTCAAAAATTTACAAACAAATTCAGTGGGAGTAGAAGAGAAAGTACTCCAGGTCATGAAGACTCAGATGCCGAAGCTGCTGCCCTGGAAGAAAAGGAAGAACAGAATAGGATAAGGCTGGGTAGGATTGCTCACCTAGGACGTTGCCACTGCAGGAGGGAGAAATGCTAAGGTAGCTTCTTTCTTTAATTGTTTTTGTTATTCAGATTATAAACTCACTTATTTCTATGCAAGGATTGTCAGTGTCCTGGGACGAAGGCCTGGTCACACTTACCATAATACATCACTGATTTCCAGACTTGAAAGGACAGTACAAAAATTAGTAATGTGGACTCTAAAAATAAGATAAGGAAGAAGAGGGCAAGAGAGTATGGTGACCGCACTCAAGAGGCTCAGATGAGCTGTATCCTGGAGCATGGAAGCAACATGCCCTGTCAGCACTTTGGGAAAGATTTTGGAGAAAAGGGCAAATACCATCCTGGTTTTCAAAAAATGAAAGAATATTAAGTGTGTAAATTAATAGACCAATGATTGATTTTGATTCCCAGCAAAATCCTAGAATGTACTAACCACTGCAGAGACGAGTGAGCATAATAAAGAAGTGGCAAGAACAAAGATCAGTTATGTCATTTTTAAAACAAGTGGTGGCAGACTAACCTAATTTCTGACAGGGCAATTCAAATGGAAGATAAAGGGAATGCTGTGGACACAGTTTACCAAAATTTCAGCCAAACAACTGACAAATTCTGTTTTTGTGGTTGTTCATTTCTCAAATCTACTTTTCACTGCTGAAGCCCTTTCATGGTTCAATGTCAATTTGTAAAGAGGTCTCCAATTCAGTGTCCCAGGGCTTTGTGCTTGGCCTAATGCCAACATTTTAACTGAATAACTTGAATAAATGTAGAGATATCATGTTTGCCACATTTGCAGATGATAAAAAAATTGGGATAAATAATATGCAAGTGACAAAAAAAAAATCTACAGGCTAGAGCAGGGGTTGGGAACCTGTGGCCTAGAGGCTTGTAAGTTTAGATTCAGTGAAAAGGTCACATATGACCTTGAGGCGGCAGGTTCACCACTCCTGGGCTAGAGTACTAGACCAAATCTAAGTAGTATTAAATTTATTAAGAGATCAATATAAGTGTAAGTATGAGTGAATTTGAAAAGGAATGAACTTACAAGTACAAGATAGTGGAAGGATGGCCATAAAGAAGTTTAGCTGAAAATAATCTGGGGATTTTAGTGTAGATAGGGAAAATGACAACTTATTCAGTAGCCAGACCTCAGAGTAATTGTTATTAATTCAACTTTAGCTTATAAGGAGGCTTCTTTGGTCATGAAAATGCATTAAACAAAGAAAAATACAAGACAGATTATACATCTAAAGCTGGAAGGGACCCCTGATGTCATCTAGTTCTACCCCTTCATTAGATGAGGAAACTCAAGGCCCAGGAAGTTTAAATGACTTGCCCAAGGTCATATAGCCAGAGATGAACTCCGGTTCATCTTACTCTAGTGTTACTATCAACAATATTCCCTCAGTGTTAGCAATTCCCTACCATCTCCCTACGTGACAGTAAGGGGGCAGAGATGGGGGCAGAATGCTAATAATCCTATCATTTTAAAAAAAAACTTTTATTTTTTATCATATTCTTAAAAACAACATTTAAATATAAAAAGAGAAAAGAGAACTGTATAAGTCAAATCCCTATACGATTAGTTATAAACATTAATTAATCAGTTGGCACTCCAAATGTGAAATTTTTGTCCAAAGACCAATGAGCTGATACAATAAGGAACAACAATGACATTCTTCCTATATAAATGAAATCAATAGACATAAACAGGTTGTAGCTAAATGGAAGGATGGCTCACAGATTCTCTTTGGAGAAGCAAATAGTGTAGTTGGCAAAGTTGACTTTACCATATTTTCAAGCCATTTCATACAATTCTTGGTCATATTATTATACAGAGCTCATTATGAAAAAAAGCAAAATACCTTGAAGATGACTTCAACTTAAGTGTCAAGACCTGTTGCAAAGGATGAACAGGCAGAGAAGTTCTACCAAGAGGCACTTGCACAAGATCTTTTTAAACTTTAGAACTGTGAGCTTGGTTTTGTTAAAGCTATTTTGATAACTACCTTACTATAACTGGTTTCCTGTGTAACTCTAGGTGTTTTGTTTTATTCATTTAAAAACATTATTTTGAAAAGAGATCCATAAACTTCATCAGATTGCCAAAGGGGTCTATGATGCAAAAAAGATTAAGAACCTTTGCTCCAAACCAAGTCAACACACATCTTAGTATTTGATTTCTTTAATCTGAGGGTGAACATTGGAAAGAGCAGAAAAAAATGCATTGAATAATAAAGTTTGGGATTAAGAAATGAAAGAGTTCCCTAAGGCTTGGATACCCTTTAGAGGCATCATGCATGTCTCAAGAATACTTTCTCCAAGCAAGTGGAAGATGATGAACAGATCAAGCACTGAACAATATGACAGAAAAGAAATAAAAAAATGGCTGACTACTGATGGGGATGAAGGTTGGTCATGTCTCAGCTGTGCACTCAGATCATAAACTCGGTGTGTCTGAAGTCAAAATAAACACAAAAAATGAAGAGAAAATAAGGCTGCATAAAGTTATAATAATTCCAACCTAACCTATTGTTCTTGAAGCTGAAAAATGGAGGATAATAGGAAAACAACGACTCCAATGATCACTTCCTACTCTATAAAGGAGCTGCCTCAAAGAAGAGTCTAAAATATTGTATTAACTGCTTCATCTGATCTCTTTGATAAATTGTTCCCACAGTAGCCAAAGGCAATGCTGACTTAGACTAGAAATTTACCTGCTAAACATTAAAAAGAAAAAGATAGGGAAGATATGAACAGCAATGTCTTATAAGTAAGAAAAAGCAGGAGAGTAGAAAAGAAGCTTAAAGAAAAACTTGGCATGAAAGCTAAATGAGAGTACTCTATGAACATTTATAGTTGAATCTGGAAAGAGGATCCCAAATAAACTGGAAAATGGAACAAATCTGCCAGTTTTTCTATAGCAACGTGTTTCTATCCCTGAAGACACAGCAAGTAACTAGCTCCTAAAATGTCAGCATCTTGTGCCAAATGAAATAGCTCTGGTCATAGAAAACACCTAACGAACAATACAAATAGAAGTGAAAATCCTTACATATAGTGAGTTTCTCTAGATGCTCCAATGAGCACACAACATTGTGTAGGTCTCATCACTCTCCAGACTACAGGGCCCTAAGTCTTGGAAATGAAGATCTGGAATGTTGATATCTGTGAAATCAAAATCTGGTATTACCCAAAAGGCAACACAGTTAATTCTTGGTGGGAAAAGTATGCTTTGGTGAATTACTAATTAATAATGTGCTCATCAAGAGGCACAAAGTACTGCCAGGAAATGAAAAAGGAGGCAGACCAGGTATGTAGTAAGATCAAGGTGTAAGTAAGATGAATAGCCAAGTGCTATAATGATACTGATACAATGTTGAAGGAACTAGAGAAAGGCAACCAAAATGTTGGGTAGATCCCTAATGGAAGAATTAGAGGATGGATGTGGGACAGAAACTACATATGAGGTATTGATAGGCTGTAATCTGAAAAACAAAAACAGAGAAGGGAGGGGGCGGAGCCAAGATGGCAGACTAGAAAGACATACTTACGCAGGGTCTCCCCACACAGACCACAAAATACCTGTACAGAGGGACCCTCAACAAATTCTAGAGGAACAGAAGTGGAGAAAAACAGAGAGGAGGAGATTTCCAGCCCAGGGTGACCTGAAAGGCCCACGGGAAACGTCAGTTGCACCTGACGCAGAGTGGAGCACGGAGCCCAGCCCAGCCCTGGCCACACACCCGGCGCAACACTCTGGGAGGAGGACACCTCAGGGGCGGAATCTCTAGTTGAAGCAGCAGGTCCTCAGATCCCTCAACCCACAGGCACCAAAGGTCAGTGACAGGGGTTTTTCCAGCTGGTCAGGAAAGGAGAAGGGCCTTCCCATAGCTCCAGCAGCAGGCAGCAGCCACAGAGGCTGCATGCAGCTCCAACAGTGTATAAACCCCTGCGGGGCACCGAAAAGCTGAGTTTTATCTCAGCACTGTGTGGAGGCCCTGGGCGAGCTGGTCTTTGTCTCACACTGAATGGCGGCCCTGCCCATCCAGCTTATCTGAAAATCAGCCCCCAGTGCTGACTTGGTGGAACTGGAGGCCAGGTGGCTGTGGAGAGGTAACTGCTAAGATTCTGGGCACAAAAATCCGTCTCTGCATCCAGACCAGTACATGCTTGATCGTGCCACCGTGGAGGAACTGAGATCTCACAGATTCCCAGAGTATACCCTACTCTTGACAAAGGACCCAAAAGTCAAGTAACTGGTTGGGAAAATGCCCAAAAAAAGGAAAACCATAGAAGGTTACTTTCTTGGTGAACAGATATCTCCTTCCATCCTTTCTGATGAGGAAGAACAATGCTTACTATCAGGGAAAGACATAAAAGTCAAGGCTTCTGTATCCCAAACATCCAAAATAAATATTCAATGGTCTCAGGCCATGGAAGAGCTCAAAAAGGATTTTGAAAATCAACTAAAAGAGGTGGAGCAAAAATTGGGAAGAGAAATGAGAGAGATGCAAGAAAAGCATGAAAAGCAGGTCAACACCTTGCTAAAGGAGACCCCAAAAAAATGCTGAAGAAAATAACACCTTTAAAAATAAGCTAACTCAACTGGCAAAAGAGGTTCAAAAAACCAATGAGGAGAAGGCGGCTTTAAAAAGCAGAATTAGCCACATGGAAAAGGAGGTTCAAAAGCTCACTGAGGAAAATAGTTCTTTAAAAATTAGAATGTAACAGATGGAGGCTAATGACTTTATGAGAAACCAAGAAATCACAAAACAAAACCAAAAGAATGAAAAAATGGAAGATAATGCGAAATATCTTACTGGAAAAACCACTGACCTGGAGAATAGATCCAGGAGAGACAATTTAAAAATTATGGGATTACCTGAAAGCCTTGATCAAAAAAAGAGTCTAGACATCATCTTTCATGAAATTATCAAGGAAAACTGCCCTGAGATTCTAGAACCCAAGGGCAAAATAAATATTGAAAGACTCCACCAATCACCTCCTGAAAGAGATCCAAAAAGAAAACCTCCTAGGAATATTGTGGCCAAATTCCAGAGTTCCCAGGTCAAGGAGAAAATATTGCAAGCAGCTAGAAAGAAACAATTCAAGTATTGTGGAAATACAATCAGGATAACACAAGATCTAGCAGCTTCTACATTAAGGGACTGAAGGGCGTGGAATAGGATATTCCAGAAGTCAAAGGAACTAGGACTAAAATCAAGAATCACCTACCCAGCAAAACTGAGTATAATACTTCAGGGGAAAAAATGGTCTTTCAATGAAATAGAGGACTTTCAAGCATTCTTGATGAAAAGAGCAGAGCTGAATAGAAAATTTGACTTTCAAACACAAGAATCAAGAGAAGCATGAAAAAGTACACAGCAAAGAGAAGTCATAAAGTGAACTGTTTACATTCCTACATGGAAAGACAATATTTGTAACTCTTGAAACTTTTCAGTATCTGGGTAGTTGCTGGGATTACACACGCACACACACAGAGCACAGAGTGAATTGAATAGGATGGGATCATATCTTTAAAAAATGAAATTAAGGGGTGAGAGAGAAATATATTGGGAGGAGAAAGGGAGAAATGGAATGGGGCAAATTATCTCTCATAAAAGAGGCAAGTAAAAGACTTCTCAGTGGAGGGAAAAAGAGGGGAGGTGAGAGAAAAAACATGAAGCTTACTCTCATCACATTCCACTAAAGGAAGGAATAAAATGCACACTCATTTTGGTATGAAAACTTATCTTACAATACAGGAAAATGGGGGAGAAGGGTATAAGCAGGGTGGGGGGGATGATGAAAGGGAGGGCAGTGGGAGGAGGGAGCAATTTGAAGTCAACACTCTTGGGTAGGGACAGGATCAAAAGAGAGAATACAAGCAATGGGGGGCAGGATAGGATAAGGGGAAATACGGTTAGTCTTACACAACACAACTATTACAGAAGTCATTTTCAAAACTACACACATATGGCCTATATTGAATTGCTTGCCTTCCCAAAGGGAATGGGTGGGGAGGGAGGGATGAAGAGAAGTTGGAAGTCAAAGTTTTAGGAACAACTGTTGAGTAGTATTCTTGCTACTAGGAAATAAGAAATACAGGTAATGGGGTATAGAAATTTATCTTGCCCTATAGGACAAAAGAGAAGATGGGGATAAGGAAAGGGAGGGATGTTAGAAGAGAGGGCAGATTGGTGATAGGGGCAATTAGAATGCTCGGTGTTTTGGGGTGGGGAGAGGGGAGAAATGGGGAGAAAATTTGGAACCCAAAATTTTGTGAAAATGAATGTTAAAAGTTAAATAAAAAAAAAACAGAAACAAAAACAAACTAGTCACATGGATGAGATCAAGGATCGTACTGTAGCACTCAAATTTTTTATCTACATGTTTTACTTCCTATGAAAAGATGGATAGGATGATCTGAATTTGATGAGATAGTTGTCTATCACAATTCCTGGCACACAGCAGGTACTTAAATGGTTCTTGAATTAATCTAGGCCCTCCTCATTACAAGGCAAACAAACTATTTTTTCCTGAAAATTTCAAACTCAGTAGCTTGAAACTATATCCTAATGCTACCCTCTGCCCTTCATCTCAAAGCAGATAAATGATTATCCTTTAGCTATGATCCAATGATTAAGTTGTTTCATTAGTAAAATAGTAAACAGTTTAGCACCTACTAAACTCATAGGGTGGTTGTAAGAGTCAAAATAAAGAATATATGTAAAGTGCTTTGTAAATCTTGGTGTTATATAAATGTTAGCTGCCTGTATTACTAAATCTACTGTACTGTAGCTTGCACCCTGTTCACTGAGAAATTCCTACAAAATCTTTACCTTTCTTATAGCCTTCACTTTCTCCATTAGTCAGCCAATTAACTTAAGGGCTTACTATATGCCAGAGCCTGTGCTAAGTGCTGGGGATACAAGGAAGGGCAAAAAGGGTTGCTCCCTGCAAGAGGCTCACATTCTAATGGGAAGACAAAATACAAATAATTAGAAATGTGCAAGATATATACAGGGTAGATGTACAGGGTAGAGGGGAAAGCACTAAGAGCTGATACACCACGAAAGACCTTTTGTGGAAGCTGAGAACAGAGCCAAATCTTGAAGGAAGACAAAGAAACCAAGGGGCATAGGTGAAGGGGCATGGGAGCAAGGCAGCACAGCTGGATCGGAGTGCATTGAGAGGAGAGTTCAGAAGCCTGGAAAGGTAGGAAGGCGATAGGTTGTAAAGGACTTAAAAAGACAAGCAGAGGATTTTATATTTGAGGCTGGAGACGTTAAGGAGCCACAAGATTTTATCTACTAGGAAGTTCACATCGTCAGAGCCATGCCTTAGATCACTTTGATAGATCAATGGAGATGGATTAGAGTAGGGAGAGAAGGCAGTCCCAGCAGCAGGCTATTGTAACAATACAGGTACAAGGTGAAGAAGGCGTGAATCAGAATGGTGTCTGTATAAGTGAAGGGAAGGTGTTGTATATGGAGAGATAACGTGAAGATAAAAACATGGTTTGGCAACAGACTGAATATATGGGGTAAAATTGAGGAATTGAAGATGATACTAAAGTTGCCTGAGGAACAGGAAGAATGCAGAAGTAGGGTTTGGAGGGAAAGATGAGTTCTATTTTGGGAATGTTGAGTATGAGATGCCTTCAAGACATCCAATTTGAGATAACCAAGAGGTAACTGGAGATAATTAGTATAGGAGAGAGACTAGGATTGGATATACAAAGCTGGGAAACACCAGTATAAAGATAACTGAACTCTAG
Source organism: Notamacropus eugenii (assembly GCF_028372415.1). Lineage (NCBI taxonomy): Eukaryota > Metazoa > Chordata > Mammalia > Diprotodontia > Macropodidae > Notamacropus > Notamacropus eugenii. The sequence goes on along the minus strand of NC_092875.1, from coordinate 279,796,621 downwards.
GAGCTAATGAGATGTATAGAGGGGGAAAAAGATGGGCTAGGACAGGGATGGTGCAGTTAAAACATCACTCTTCCTTTGAGACCTACTGTTGGAGGACTTCATGATGTTAAAATGGACACTTGTTTGGACCTCCAGCAGGAGGAAATCCCTCTCTACCCTCCTTGCCTTCACAGATTTGCAAAATCAGGTTTGGGGGTAAGTGTGTGTATATGCAGAATGAGAGGGATGGGGTGGGAGGCTAAAGATGCAACACTTTCTGTTTCTGCTGTTCCTTTCCTGGGCAGCTCTATAAGTGTACAGGGATAAGGATCCTGGGCCTTGGGGAAGGGAAGGTGAAGTAGAGGACACTATGTGCAGCAACAGGGAGACATAGGAAAAAATGCTCTATTAAAAGGGGTGGCCTGGCTGTGTGGCTTTCTGAGAGGATCATATGAGCACAGACTTAGATGTGGAAGAAACTTCAGCAGTCACTTGGCCCAACCCTTTACAGATGGGGAACCTGAGACCCAAAAAAGGTTGAGTGACTTGTCCAGAGTTACACATGGCAAAGAGCTGAGCTGCGATGTGAATGCAGATTCTCTTGATCCCAGAGCAAAAGCTGTAAAGGACCCTCTTGTTTTTATCTCCTCGGAGCTTTGTATATTGCCTAGAACATAAGCACTCAATAAATATTTACTGATAGTCTTGGAAGACATCAACAGTTAGTGAGAGTGACACGCATGAAGATCCTTCAGAGTATTCAAATAAGAGGAAAACCAGGACAGGAGAAGATACTGTCACTGAGATCCAGAGAGCATAGCCTGTCCAGAAAGTGATGAAGAGTGTCAAAGGCTGTAGAGGTTAAGAAGGATGAGCATGGAGAGAAGGTAATTAGGTTTGTCAGTTATATAGCTGATAATTTTGGAGAGAGTAATTTCAATTGAATGGTGAAAGTCTGAAGTCAGACTGCAGAAGATTTAAAAAAAGAGAAGGTGATTGTAAATGGTTTTTGTAAGAAATTTAAACATGAAGGTGAGGAGAATGATGACAGCTAGTGGGGACTGCAAGATAAAGTGAGGGTTTTAAAGATGGAAGAGACATAAGCAATTTTTTGTATGCAGAAAAGTAGGTCTGTTTTCACTAGATATCTCCACCTCAATGTAGTGCTGACACTTCAAACCTAGTACGTCCAAACCATAACAACATTGTTCCCCCTAAACATACTCCTTTTCCAAAGAATAATCAAATTTCCCATTTCTTTTGAGAGTAATATTATCCTCACATTCACCCAAGTTTGTAACCTTGTGAGTTATCCTAACCTCTACCCTCTTCATTTCACCACATTCCTTCATCAGTTGTTAAATCTTGTTAACTCTTGCCTTTAAAACATCTTTTGAATCTGTCTTCTTTCCAGCATCTGCTTTCACGGCCTTATAACCTCTTGCCTGGTCTAATTTAATAACCACTTAATTTATTTCACTGTCTCCAAAATTCCCACCTCTCCTCCCCACCCAATTCATCCTCCACATAGCTGTTAGAATAATCTCTTTACATGTACAGTAGCAGAATGGGTAACAGACTTAACATCTGACAACCTTTGTTCAAATTTCAGTTTTTCAGATTCCTGCCTATATGAACTTAGGAAAGTTACTACCTCTCTAGGCTTCAATTTTCTCATCTTTACAATGACTTCTCAATCTATGATATCATAATACTTCTCTCTTGCTAAAAACCTTGCAATCAGGCTTCCAAACCTACCTTCTAAATAAAATTGTTCTCTCAAAGCCTGACAATGTCTTTGTAACCACTAAATCTGATGGCATTTTTTTTTAGTCCCTAATACATCTGCTCTTTACCTTCCCTGATAATAAAAGGGAATATACTCCTAGAGGTCCTACTACCTTCAAGCCTCAGATTTATTTGCTTCTGAATAAGTATGAAAAATATAATAATATACCAAGAGAAGTATATTGGAAAGCAGCATGCTTTGCAGTATACTTGCAGACTTGAGGTTAGGAACGTGGGTTAGAAGGCTATTTTAAATAATTATATGTGATCAGTCATTCAACTATACATATACATTTCCTCATCAGTAAAATGAGAGTACCTGTTACTCTCACAGGAGACTGTGAAGAAAATGCTTTGAAAACCTTAAAAGCACTACAGAATGTGAATTGTTACTATTATTGACATCTTTATTCATATAACATTTTATAAGACTGGCTAAAATATTTTTATATAGCCAAAAATGGGTTTCTAATTCACAATCGGCTGATTCTCTTACTAACACTATGTAAATGAGGAAATAAAATGAAATTTACCAATCCAATATTCTAATAACATAAGCAGCAGTCATAGCAATTATGCCACTATCATAAAAGAATGTTACTTTGGGTAAGAAAGATGCATCATATAAACAAATGTCATAATGACATTTACCTTTCAATTTACTTTCTCAATGCTATAGTGTATTCTCTCTGAGAACTTACCCAAAGAAAGGTGTCTACTATTTCACTGTCCATTTTCTTCCTTTTTCTTCCCAGTGATTTGGCAGTTCCAATTTCACAAAATCTAAGAGCTAGAAGGGAACTCAACGATCATTTAATCCACCTAATCCCTGCTTGACTAGTAATCCTTTTTATAATATTTCCAACAAGTGATTACTCATTCTTTGCTTGAATATATCCAGTGGAGGAAAACTCACTACCCATGAAGGTTAACGTTCCATTTTTAGATCTCTGATTACCCTGTTACAAGAATGAGATGAAGTTAAGTCTAGCTTGACTTTGCTTGATGAAGCCATGTTTGTTTTTAGTAATCACTACTCCCCTTTCTAAGGACTATGCCCTCAAAAGTGAGTTCTAGAATTTTATCAGGAATTAAGCCAAGTTCTCTGATCTACTGTGTACATATTCTAGCCATTTTTCTTTTTGGAAAATTGGGCCATATGTCCTATCCCAGGTCTGTGGCACCTCCTTTCTGCTCCAAAATCTTTCAAAGTTTACTGAGGGTAGCCAATCACATCTGCTAGTTCTTTTATTATTTGAGGGTGTACTTCACCCTGGCACAATGACCTCAACTCTCTTTTGTTCTTGTTATTCCACAGACCACTCTAGTTGGAAAAGAAAACAGAGACAAAAAGACATACAAAGCATTTGTTAAATGCTTAGTATGTGTCGGGTATAGTGTTAAGCACTGGATACAAATACATGCAAGCAAGTCCTTGACCTCAAGAAACATTTGAACGGGGAAAAATAACACATAAAGGGGTTACTAAAAGAAAGTGAGGACATTACCCTAGTGGATTCGCTAATTTGTAGATAGAGTCTGGAGAAGTGAGGAAGTGAGGAAATGGGGAAGTGAGTTGGAGGCCTGGATCTGGGCAATGTAAGGCAAAAGCTCACCTATGAGAGCTCAAGGTGGTTCTAGGGAGAGAGTTCAAGTTCTTGATGGTAGTGGAAGAGAAATGGAGATGTGATATAAGGTGAAACCTCACCTATAAGAGGCTGGGTAGTTCCAGGGAAGGTGAGGGGGTGGGAGTATGAGTGGAGATAGTGGGTAAATTAATGCTATAGTTGAGGTGGCATAGTTTGGGAATGGCAGAGTGCAAATTTGAATCCAGGTCCTTTATATCTCACAATATTTCCATTGTTTCATTTAGAAGAACTACTGTCAATTCTCAAGTATGCTACTCAAAGGATACAATTATGAAGCAGACAGATAATCAAGAAGTAATGAACTGCCCTGAAGGTACTGGAAAACACCAAATGTTTAATGGATACCTATTATGTGCAAGAAATTTGTCTAGGTGCTCAAGTAATGATACCTCATATTTATTAATGTTTTTGAATAATATACTGTCTCATTTTATTTTTGCATCAATCATGGAAGATAGGCAGGAATAAAAAATTATTCCCAATTTACATTTGAGGAGATTGAGTCTAGGAAAGGCTGAATGACAAAAGTTATACTGTTAGTTCTAGATGTCATGTGCTATTACTTTTGCTCTACCACCCCCAATCTCTACCCCCAATTCCACATTCTTCTTTCCAAAAATAAATTAGAAAGAGTTCAGAAATCAGCGATTAGAACAAATGAAACTAACTTTGACCTCCACCCTTTCATAACTCTATTGCCTGTATTTCTTAATACAAAATGGAGTATTAATGTACTATATTATAAGTCAAAGGATTTCACTGAAGTCTTCCTTCACTGTCTCATTGTGGCAAGATTTAACCCTAGGCTATAGGTTAGATTATTCAAGCAAAGTTTAAGTCCTTGTGGTATTAATCCTATAACCTTGACCCTGTGAAACAATGCCAGGCCACAAAGATTTAAACACAGGTCCAGTGATGGACTATATGTAAGTATGGATCACTCTACTTATACAGAAGTTGACATTCACTACCAGTGCTTTGGCAGGAGGAAATCATTAAAATGTCTATTAAATGTTTAGAGTACTTGAGGTCTATATCACAAGAGGGAGTTAAAATAGATGAAATTACCAAGCCTTTTGAAATACTGAATTTAAAAAAAGAACTTCACTTCTCTATTTCATCTAAAAGAATCATCCTTATCACCTTCAATGCCACTCAACTATTAATGTAACATTAAGATTGCCTTTTTATATAGCAATTAATGCTTTACTCCTTGGATCTAACTCCTAAGTTCACTTTATCATTTTATTCCCTACTAAAATCTTTAATCAAATTGCTTAATCTTACATGAAGAATGTCCCCAATAAAGCCAGTGATGGTACTATCCTTAGCTGACAACTTAAACTGCTCTAAGAAAAGTTAGGAAGGAAATTTATACCATTTGTCCCTGGTCTTTCCTTTAACCTTATTCTCTGTGTGGAAAAATTTCTAGCTTAACCTATAATATGACTTTTCTATGAGATATATAATTCTATATGTTGTTTAAGTCAGGTCCTGTTGTCTTGAAAGTTGTTTGGTATAACTGAATATCAATCTCTTCCAAATATCTGATAGGAGGGACAGACCTTTGATTTTTTTTCATTTCATTGCTTACTCTGAGGATTCCCTCTCATTGGTGAGATATAGATTCCTGATACCTCAAAATAACTAAATTCACTTTAATTCTGATTAGATTCTCATACTAGTATAAAAAATTACCCATAATGTAGTTAAGCACTATTGGAAACAGAGTATAACAACATATTATAGTACTAACTATTACAGTTCTCTTACTTTAAAAGGGCTTTGAAAGCAAATTTGGGGAATCTGACTACAAAAAGTTATAATTTACAAAGAATCAACAAGTCACTTCCCAATCACACAGTGTCCAATAGGGTACCAGACTTGAGTCTTCTCAGATTAGTTTTTCCCCACATTCAGCATTCTCTCCTTTCCACTCTTTTGAATATTTCCTTCCCCTTTCCACCCCCACATTCATCTCTTTCCTGCTTTCATCATCACCTTTCCCTTCTGAAGTATCAATTTAATATAAACTTATCTTACTAATGGGAGTTCTTTCCAATTCCTTTGTCACAATAAGGGTCTTCTATCAACAAGTTGCCTGGTTTTTCAACTCATAAAAGAACACATACATTTTTAAAAACTGGCATAAAACAAGATATAAATGAAATTATTGTGAAATATCTCTGATATTAATTGAAAAAACTATGTAAGATATAACGAAAATCTTCAAAAAGTTACATTTTATATATGACTTTATTCTATATCATTCTTATACATGTCTATAAATCCTGTAGACAATTGGATTCACCCAATATACTATTTGCTTTTTTGGGGGGTATTTTAATAGCACATTGCTGTCAATACAACACTTTAGCCTATTTAATTTCCCTAACTCTAGCTACATGAAAGACCTAGCTCCATTTCTCAAATGTTCATGTCTGTTCTTGTACTTAAGCCACCACTGATAACTTGCTATAAAATATTTACTGCTACCATGTGTTATTCATTCCACTGTTTTTCCAACTTCAATTGTGATTCTTCTGAAATTGTTTGGCTACATGATTTAGAGTCATATAGCATCACCAAGAGGTTATTGATGTTAAAAAGATGGGCTTTGAGGAAGTGAGTTGGCTTGGGATCACAATTCTCCAAAGAAGAAGCCTTAGCCAAGGCTCTTAGAAGGCTGCTATTCTGAGAAACACTCTGGTTTATTAGAAATAGAGCTGGACTCACAGTAAGAGAGAATTGAGCTCAAATCCCGACCTAGTGGCTCTGACATCAACTACATGTAATCCCCCTCTCCCCCAAAATTTTTGCTATACTTAGAAAACGTACATAAAGAATAAGAAACAGTTATCTCATTTGAAGCCTGATTAAAAAAACAAAGCTAAGAATCTTCAACTATTTCTACCATGACATTTTTCACGAATATTACCTGGGGTCAGATTGTCTGTTTGAACTTAACCATGCTAATCTCATAGAGGACACCTTTGAATGGAGAGTGTTCTGGGCTTCAGTATTACTAAGGATGTTAATGACATTTAGAAAATATGTTTTGCTTTCATCTGGTTCAGTTACACAGTTTCCTCATTCAAACTAGCTATGAAAGGGACAAAATAAAAAAAGCCAACTGGTTTGGGATTAATACAATAAGTAAATAATGACAGACAGTTGCAAGATGTGGATGGACTTTCTCTATATGTGGCATCTTTAGGGGGAGAAGGGAACCTTGTTACATATTTTTTCTATGAATTTACTTAATGCCAATTACCAATGGCTGTCTGTGATATAAAGGTTGTTATCTTTAAACTTTAATGCAGACCTTGTCACAGTGATCTGGGTCTACAGAGCCTTCAGATTAGATTACTATAATATAACCACTCTGCTTGAAGTTATCCTTGAAAATCCCCTGAAAGCTGAGAGGAAAAAAACCTCTGAAAGTCTCTTTCCATTCTGGTTCAAAGTTTTTGTCAGCTGACTTTCACAAGTCAGTATATGAAATCTATTATATTTGTAAATCTTTTTTGTTGTTTATGAGAATTGTTAATTTATAAGAATCTTAACTACAAATATAGTTATTTTAAGTTATCATCTAAATAATATTGGTATTTAATTTCTTTTTACTTCAAGCCTTATCCTCAAGTGTTCTATTTCTTTTAAAGATAGATACTAAAATCCATGATAAGCATAAGGAAAAAATGTCAAGTCCTTAATTATTAGGCAAATTGGAATAAATCACTTTGATGGTTTTTGCTCTGAGGGATCAGAGATGGTAGAAGTGAAAGTGGTTAGACAAGGTGAATAACAATAACAACACAAATAGCTAGTATTCATATGGTACATGAAGGTTGGCAAAGCACTCTGCAAATATCATCTCTTTTGATCCTCACAACAATCCTAGGAATAGGAATTAAGTACTATTATTATCCTCATTTTACAAAGGAGAAAGCTGAGGCAGACAGAGGTTAAGTGACTTGCCCAGGATCAAATAGTGCCTGAGATTTGAACTCAGGTTGATTGCAGGTCCAGCACTCACTGTGTCAACTCACTGTTACAAACAAGGACATCTGATGATCAAATGATACAGTAAAATACTTTATGATGGGATTCTGCTCACTTTCCAATTAGGTTCTAGAATTTTATTTATTGGAGAAGGGAGAGTTCTGTGAGTTGGTGTAGGGAAATTCCCTTCATTGTTTATATGATTTGCCCAAGGTCACTTGGGTTAATATGTGTCAGAGGCAAAGCTTGAATCTAGGTCTTCCTGATGCCAAGGTGTAATGAAAGTTAAAGATATTCCCCAACCCATCAGGTGGAAGCCTTAATGGGAACCCTGATTAGAGGAGGCTTGTTTTGTAGGAAGGTCTATACCTTTTGTTAATTTTTAAAGAGGCTTGGGTTCCTGAGGGTTGTGATGCCCTCTGGCTCTGAAAAGTGTATGTATAATGAGGAGAGGTTTTACTTTGGGGCTTACTCTTTGGAAGAAGGTTCCTGTACCAGATGAGACTCTGGGTAGCTATTAAGAAGTGCCCTGGCTTTGAAAACCCAGATGTTGGTGCTTCTCTCTCTGGTAACTATGTATGTACTAATGGTCAGATAGTTGGATCTATCTGTTCATATGTGATGTATATATTTTGCTTATGGTCAGACAGAAGCCCTGTCTGTTGGTCTTTATTTCTCTGTTTGTATTTTCTCTATTGATATATGATTAAAGAAGATTGCTGACCCCTAAAAAATTGCTTTCCTTTTAGAAAAGCAGACCTAAGAATCTGTGTTAGCAGTCATCCTGGATGTGTCAGGGCGCTTGCTGCTACCCAAGGACAGTCCAGTCCTCTATACACACTGCCTCCAGATTCTGGAATGTAAGGGAATTTTGTTGTTGTTCAGATATGTGATTAGTACATTTCCTGAAGAAATGTCTATAAATGCAGAGAGTCTACAACTTAAAAGTCAGAGAGGTCTGGGGGAAAATGAATGATGAACTGACTGACATTGCTAGTATGTATCAGAAGTGGAACTTGCACTTGTAGCCCTGATTCTGAGGCTGGTTTTCTATTCAGTGCAATAAGCTGCAATTCAAAGGGAAATATGGTATAAGATGTCAAAAGCCAATCAATTAATTTTCATGAGGTAATCACAGGAAGCACATAGTATAAAGATCATTGGATAGTCAAAGGACATGGATTCAAATCTATCTTCTACTTTGTTTGGCTTGAAGGGCAAGCCACTTAACTTCTCTGGGCCTCAATATGAAGAGAGTGTTGAAACAATGGCTTTGAAGGTTCTTTCCCAATTATGATCCCCAAAATGTTATTTTTTACAAGGGATTGCATAGAAGCATGTAATTTTAAAAGGATGAAAAAACAACTTTAGTAATTAATATCAAGAAAGTACAGACTGAGGCAAAGGGAAATGAAAACTTACAAAAACAAAAATTTTTTTAGCTCATTGAAACTAACTTTTTTTGGCCTAGTGAGACTAACTATTTTGGCCTAGTGATACTTTCGCTAAGTGTTCTAATCAGTAACAGCTTCCTACTTCAATCACTACTAAAATTATTATTCTAGCTTTAGTCTATGATCATTGAATTAAGGTCATGTAGAAAAACAAGATTAACAGATGAAAAAAGTAAAAAACCCAAAGTGTTTATTAGCACAGTTTCTGTGCTTTCAAATTTTGACATTTGTAAAGGTTTTGAATCAGCTCGTTTTTTTTTAAAAATCAGTTCATACAAAAAACTCCCATCAAATCTAACACATCAGTTTGAACATTTTGTTTTAAAAACTGGGGCAAAATGTGGATTGCTTCTCCAAAATGTCCTCAGTTTTTGGTTTATTTAATAACAAAACCAAACCAAAACCAGTAAACATCTATCAAATATCGATTGTACTTTCTCTACATTAATCTCAAGTATCTATCTGTATAGCCTTGGGCAAGTCACTTTTTGGGCCTCAATTTACTCACTGTAACATGATGGGTGTTACAGAGTTACATCAGACTGTTTGTAACATATCTTTCAGTTCCATAGCTATGGCAAACAGCTAATTATTTATGTTTGTAGTAATTTCACTTTTAGCTGCTACCTTGTTGTTTGACAGTGTGGTACATGAAAAAGAGCAACTGTACTTTCTGGACAAAGGAATTTGTGGATTGTCTCCTCCACTGCTTTCTAGGCCTTTCCTCTTTCCCTCTTCTATGACAAGAGAATAATGACATTCATACTTGACTCATAGGAATGTGTTGAGGAAAACACCCTGTCAACTCTGGAGGGCTACGTAGGATTTAAGCTTCTTATTCCTGTTGCTGTTATTAAGAAGGTTGGAAATTAGAGGATTTATGTCACCACTGCTCCTGTGAGTCTACTTTGTCAGCTGAATCATTCAAAATGAAAAAATAAATTGGTTAAAAAAAAATAGTTCTGATAATAGGGATAATATTTAGATCTGTTCCAGGGAAAAGTGCTTTGTAAGCTTTAAGGTGATATGTAAAGATGTGTTGTGTACTCTTTAACAAACAAGTAAATAATAACTATGGATTAGTAAGGTGCATAGTACAATATTTGACTGAGCATCTTCTGAGCATCAGAGGAACTAAATCAGCTTCACAATGGGGCAGACATATAAACATGGGCAAATCATTGCCCCTCACCAGTAAGTTTGCTGTGAATATCAAAATAATGTATGTGAAAGCATTCTATAAAGTATAAAATGCCATACACAGTGATGTTATTTCACCTTAAGTTACTTACATCTAGATTGCTTCATTTTTTTCAAAGTAATTTTTGTTTTGTGCATGAATTCATGATAGCACTTTGTGGGACTGTGCTTTGATATTCTGTTCATCTTTAACCAACTTTTCACATAGTAAAGTACATTCAGGATGGCTGCACTATTTTTTCTGGATCACGAAGCAGTCTTGTCTAAATTTATGAGTCTATACAGTTGACAATGCTGATCACAGAACAGATGTCAAATTATATTAGTAAAAGTTTTGCAATGAATTTAAACTACTCATGCTTTCATTTTACATCTTCCTCAAATTATTCTAAGTACTTAAGTGTATCCTTAAAAACCAATCTTCAAATTTTCATTTGGGCAAAATTATTTCCCCATGCTGATTATCTGTGAAAATTTATAAATGTATGTGTAAATTTTGTTTTTTAAAATCCTAAGTACTCTGAGAGTCAAAGTTAAAAAAACAAAACAAATATTACCCTCATGATTTTGTATGATAAATGACTTTGCAGTGCAAATTTTCACAACTGTGTAATGCAAAACAGAAATAAAAGAATGAAGAATTACTCTCATGAGTAAAAACATAAACACCAAACTCTAAGTTCAAATGGTCAGTTTAAAATATAATAAAACTTATAATGCTTCGCAGGAAAAAATGGTCATTCAATGAAATAGAGGACTTTCAAGCATTCTTGATGAAAAGAGCAGAGCTGAATAGAAAATTTGACTTTCAAACACAAGAGTGAAGAGAAGCATGAAAAGGTAAACAGCAAAGAGAAGTCATAAGGGACTACTAAAGTTGTTTACATTCCTACATGGAAAGATAATATCTGTAATTCTTAAAACTTTTCTCCGTATTTGGGTAACTGGAGGGATATATATAAAATCCCTCCAGATGGAAAGAACGCACAAGGTGAGTTGAAGAGGAAGGGATGATATCTAAAAAAATAAAATTAAGGTGTAAGAGAGGAATTAATATACTGGGAGGAGAAAGGAAGAAATGGAATAGGACAAATTAGCTCTCATAAAAGAGGCAAGAAAAAGCTTTTTCAATGGAGGGGAAAAGTGAAGCTTACTCTCATCACATTTGGCTTAAGGAGGGAAACAGGCACACTCAATTTGATATAAAAATCTATTTACACTACAGGAAAGTAGGGGAGAACGGGATAAATGGGGGGGTGACAGAAGGGAGGGCAAATGGGAGGAAGGAGTAATAAGAAGTAATCACTTTAGGCGAAGGACAAGGTCTAAAGAGAGAACAGAATAAATAGGGGGCAGGAAAGGATGGAGGGAAATATAATTAGTCTTCACAACATGACTATTATGGAAGTCTTTTGCAAAACTACACATATATAGCCTATATTGAATTGCTTGCCTTCTCAGTGTGGATGGGTGGGGAGGGAGGAAGGGAGAGAAGTTGGAACTAAAAGTTTAAGGAACGAATGTTGAGAATTGTTTTTGATTGCAACTGGGAAATAAGAAATACAGGTAATGGGGTATAGAAATCTATTTTGCCCTACAAGAAAAGAGAGAAGATGGGGATAAGGGAAGGGAGGGATGTGATAGAAGGGGGGGCCTATTGAGGGAAGGGATAATCAGAATGCAAGATGTTATGAGGTGGGGGAGGGGAGAAATGGGGAGAAAATTTGGAACTCAAAATCTTGTGGAAATGAATGTTGAAAACTAAAAATAAATAAATTTTAAAAAAATAAAAAGAGATTTTAAAAAAGTCCAGCAAATTAAAAATATATATGTATAATATAAATCTTAGCTGGAACTGGTGTGTCACTCTGCTATGGAAATGACACCAGGTTCTCAAAGGCTCTGCTAGAAAAATACAAGTTCTAAACCCAGCTGACGTAGAAAGATTCAAGGAGGGGCCCAGTGAGAGGTTATTGTCTAAAGACTAGTGGAACTGTGCTAAAAATTCTGAGGCTCATTACTAGAGGGCTGGTAACCAAATGAACTCATGAAACAAGTTGTAAACACTATCTACTTAAAGGGATTTTGATATGTGTAAAGGAGCTCAAATCACCAAATCAAAGATCATTTTAAAAATTATTGTTAACATATTTCTAGGACCTCTGTTATGTGACCGGAACTTCCAGATTTTACTGACAAGAGCAGCTACTATATAGCCAGCTGTACTTACACAATGGGCATATGATGTGTCTGACCAATGGAAACCACTTTGGAATGACAATGCAGATTTAGGTAACAGTGAACTTCATTTATTTAGCCATCATCTGTTCAGATCACTAATTTATCTGAACTGTTTTTACTATATAAGCTAGCTAGCTCTTACATGCCTTTTTCTCTATCTATTTAATCAAATTTGAGTTTAACATTTCTCAACTGAACTGATACACTTCCCAGGTCTCAACATATCAATTTATAGCAGGATGTCTACCATATTAAGCCTGACATACTCAAATAAAGGGTTACAAGAAAATATATGTGTATATATAGATGTGATATTTACCTACTGATCAATGGATAACTATGTATGTACTACTGAGATCCCCTGCCCAAACTTCTTGAAAAGTCATATACAGGAAAGGAAAAAAAGGAAAGAAGGTAAAATAACTTCTTGCATGGAGCATTTTTTTGTACAATGTGGTATTTGTGATTTCACTGCTATAGAGAAATTGTGGTATGGAACTCTCTTCACTGATGCAGACCAGTGGCTTGGATGAAACTTCAAGTCTTACAGAGTTTCCTGGGCACACTAAGAGTCTTGCCCAGGGTCAAGTATGCATGTGAAGCAGGACTTAAATCAAGAATTTTATGATCAGTAGGACAGCCATTCTCTGTCCACAATACCATCTTGCCTTTCATGTTGTTTATCTTCACATAAAAATATTCTATAAATATGAATAACACCAATATTTTATCATGAGTTTATGCCACATAGAAGTGAGGTTAACATTCTTTCCTCACTGAGAATAAGGACAGAACCTTATAAACACATTAGATATGCTTTAATAATATCAGTGTTTTTTAAGCGGAAGTATAACACCAACAATTCTATCTTGGATTTGCTATACTTACAAGACTTATGCCATGATTATGTAGCAAAAAAGATTTAATGATTAAATTTTTCCTTAAAAAAAAAAGGAGGGGGAGATAAAAATGTATCTTATCAAAATTCCATTTGTTAGCTTCTTTTCATCCATAAAAGTATAACTGAAAGGGAATTTGCTAAAAGTACATTTGTAAAAACAACCAGGCTGGGGCAACAGCATGAAGTGTCTAGACTAGATTATTTCTGAGGTCCCTTTCAAATCTAAAAATTATGTAATTCTAGATATCTTAAAACATCTTGATATTGCTAGAATCACAGAATACAAATTTAGAGTTTTGTTCTCAGACTCTCATTTTACTTTATTAAAAAAAATTTTTTAAAGTGTCCAAAGATAAGATTCAAGAAATCATACCTAATTCTAAATAAAGATCTTGCATCATGACAAAAATATGAAAGAAGAAATGTCAAAGGACATAACACCTATTTCTATTACACAAATTTTTTTAAAAATTTAAAACAACAGTCCACCTACCTCTTCTACGTTGGAAGCAGTCTTAGCAGAAGTTTCCATAAAGATAAGTCCATGTTCTCGGGCAAAAGCTTCACCTTCTTCTTTTTTAACTTCTCTTCTAGATTCTAAATCACTGAAGTTAAGGAAGAATAGGATCATGTTACTAACCACTATAGTGTTAGTAAAAACATTCATGAGTAGTAACTCATGTAACCTATATTTCTATGAATAGATTTTAAAAGTGAATACAACAATCGATATCTATTAAGAGCAAGGCAACTCATTTGGTGCTGTGAATGATACAAAGAAGTACAAGGAACATTCCAATCTTAAAGGAATATATAATCTAATTAATAAATTTAAAAAAAAAATCCAGACATTTAGAGTTGTAAGGGATTTTAGAGATAAATTAGTTCAACCCTTCCCCCCCTTTTACACAAGGAAACTGAATTCCAGAGATGCTAAGTGTCCTGCCCAAAGGCATTCTTACTGAAGGATATGAATTCGTCTTTTGACCCCAAACCATTAATCATCAAAAATATTTTATGTAGCAAAAAAGAAAAAAAGAATATTTCCTATATATAGTCTAGAAAAAGCACCTATCTAGTCTGAGAATGCTGGTAAGACAGACATAATGATGTAGAAGCATCATGGCATACTGTAGGAGAGGACACTGGACTTGAAAACAGTAAGTGGATTTAAATTCACTGTAGATTCTTACTAGTTGCTTGACCCTGGATAGCTTAATCTTTCTGTACCTCAATTTCCTCATCTGAAAAACAAGGGGGTTAGATCTGACAGCCTCTATGTTCCTTTCAAAATCTAAATCCATGATCTTGTGAGTTTACAATTTGTACTCTCTGTAACTTATGTTGTTGAAGTGCTAGGCAATCAAAGCAGAGAGAATAGATGGGACACACTGGGGACAATGGGGGGGTGGCTGGTGAAGAAGGAAAAGTATAGAAGGAAGAGGAAGAAACAAAGAGAATAAGAGATGTAAGGAAGAACGGAGGGAAAAGGGAAGAGGAAGATGGGAGGGAAATTGAAAGGGATAGAAGAAAAAGGGGAAAAGAAGAGAAAAAGAAAAAGGGAGAAAAAGAAAGAAAGGAAGAGGGAAAAAGGGAGAGAAAAGTCAGAGATGGGGAAGAGAGGGAGAAACAAAGGACTTACGTTAATATACAAGATAAAAAAACTGGGACTTAATGCAATCATTACAAATCTCTTAATTTCTCTAATTCCAATCATTCACCCCTCTAATCTACTTTGTACTCCATTACTAGATTTTTCTATTTAATAACTTCTCCCAATTTTAGGTAAAAACAATTGTTTGCTTTTAAAAAACGTTGAGTTACATCCTCTTTCACCTTCCCCTTCCTTGAGAAGGCAAGTAATCTGATATAGGTATACATTTGCAGCCAAGAAAAACACTTCCCTATTAGTCATGCTGTGAAAGAAAATCAACCAACAAAACAAGGGGCAAAAAAAGAAAGTACAAAAAGTATGCTTCAATCTGCACTCAGACTCCAACGTTTCTTTCTCTGAGATGGATACCATTTTCCCTGAGTCCTTCAGAACTGTCTTGGATCACTGTCATGCAGAGAATAACTCATTTACAGATGAGTACAATGTTCTCATGGTTCTGCTCATTTCACTTGGCATCAGTTCACATCTTTCCAGGTTTTTCTAAGAACATCTCACTCATCATTTCTTACAGTACAACAGTATTTTATCGCAATCATATACCACAACTTGTTTAACCATTCCCCAATTGATGGGGATCCCCTCAATTTCCAATTCTCTGCCACCACTAAAAGGAATTGTTATAAATATTTTGGTACCTATAGGTCGCTTTCCTTTTTTTTTAACCTCTTTGAAATAAATATCTAGTAGTGGTATTACTAGGTCAAAGGGTATGCATAGTTTTATAGCCCTTAGGAAAAGAGCTCAAATTGCTCTCCAGAATGGCTGAATCAGTTTACAATTCCACCAATAGGATGAGTGTCTCAATTTTCCCATATCCCCTCCAACATTTGTCATTTTCCTGTAGGGTGGTACTTCAGAACTGTTTTAATGTGCATATCCCCGATCAATAGTGATTTAGAGCATTTTTTTCATGACTGTAGATAGCTTTGATTACTTTGTCTGAAAACTGCCTGTTCATATTCTTTCACCATTTATCAACTGGAGAATGACTTGAATTCTTATAAACTTGACTAAAGTTTCCTATATATCTGGGAAATGAGACCTTTACCAGAGAAATCTGCTGTGGAATTTTTTAAAAAAGTTGTGATTACTGTGTATTTCCCTCCATCATATTGTCCCTCATTTATCTTTCTCTCTCCCCCTCTTGTGTTCATTCTCAAAAGTGTTTAGCTTCTGACTAATAATGTCTCGTCCAATCCACCCTCTTCTCGCAGCTCCCCCCACCTCTACCCACCTTCTCTTATCCCTGTTCCCCCTCCTACTTTTCTGTAGGGTAAGATGGTTTTCTATACCAACTGAGTGCATGTGTTATTCCTTCTTTGAGCCAATTCTCATAAGAGTAAGGTTCCAAGGACTTTCTCACCTCCCCCTATCCTTCCCTCCTACTGTAAAAGCTCATTTTCACCTCTTGTCAGATAATTTACCCCATTCTACCTCTCTTCCCCCACCCCCTTCTTCCACTGCATACCTCTCCTCCCCTTCATTTTATTTTTGTGGACAGGATCCCATCATATTCAACTCACACCACTGTCCTCTATCTATGCATATGTCTTCTAACTTCCCTAACGAGAAAGTTCTTAGGAGTTAGTTACAAGTATCATCTTACCATGTAGGAATGTAAACAAGTTTTCCTTACTGAATCCCTTAAGACTTCTCTTTTCTGTTCAGCTTTTTATGCTTCTCTTGAATCCTGTATTAGCCAGATTTTCTATTCAGCTCTGGTCTTTTTCATCAAGAATGCTTAAAAGTCCTCTATTCACAGAATATCCATTTTTTTCCCCAGAAGAATTTTACTTAGTTTTTCTGGGTAGTTGATTCTTGGTTGTAATCCTAGCTCCTTTGCCCTCTAGAATTATCACATTTCAATCCCTCCGATTCTTTAATGCAGAAGGTACTAAATCTTGTATGATCCTGATGTAGCTCCATGATATTTGAATTGTGTCTTTTTGGCTGCTTGCAATTTTTTCTCCTTTACCTGGAATCTGTGGAATTTGACTATAATCTTAGTGGGAATTTGCTTTTTGGAATCTCCTTCAGGAGGTGATCGGTGGATTCTTTCAATTTCTATTTTATCTTCTGCTTTTAGAATATCAGGGCAGTCCCCTTTCTTGAAATATGATGGCTAGTCTTTTTTTTTTTTTTAATCAAGGCTTTCAGGTAGTCCAATAATTCTTAAATGATTTCTCCTTGGACTATTTTCCAATGAGGTATTTCACATTTTCTTCTGTTTTTTTCATTCTTTTGATTTTGTCAGCTTCCACTTGCCCAATTCTACTTCTTAGAGAGTTCTCTTCAGTGGATTTTTGTGCCTCTTTTACTATTTTGCCTATTCTTTTTTTGTAAGGTGTTATTTTCTTTAGTATTTTTTTGTGCCCCCTTTACCAAGATGTTGACTTTTCCCCCTCCACGAGTTTCTTGTATCACTCTCATTTCATTTCCCAATTTTTCCTTTATTTCTCTTAACCTGATCTCTAAAATCTTTTTTTGAGCTCTTCCAAAAATTCTTTTTCAGGGGGCCTGAGACCAATTCATATATTTTTTTTTGAGGCTTTTGGGTGTTAGCTGTTTTGATTTTGCTGTCTTCTGAGTTTGTGCCACCATAGTAACATTCCATGGTTAGGCTTGTCTGTTGTGTGTTCATTTTTCCAGTCTATTTTTGGACTTTTAATTATGTTAAAATTGAGTTATGCTTCCAGCATGGAGGGAGCCCTGTCCCATGCCTCAGCTTTCAAAGCTAGTTCTTGGGGTTGTAAGTTTTTAGTTCTTCCAAGGTAGTATATTCTAAAGAGAGGTGTGTTTACTGCTCTCTGGGCCTGTGAGTAACCATAAGCACTCTTTCTCCCGATAACTGTGACCATTGTCCCTGTTCCCCTGCAGCTGCAGGCTCTGGTGTGCTAATGCTCCTTCTTGCCCTACACCTGCAAACTAGGACTGGGACCCAGATCCATGTATGGGCAATACAACAGAGGGCTAAACCCAGTGTCAGCCATGGGACCCTTGTAATGTCCTTCTGACCAGTTGTCAGACCCGTTCCCGTCTGTGGGCTGAGAGATCTGGAAACCACTGTTGCTGATTCAGTTGCCCCCAAAGCCTGTTGCTGGTTTGCTAGGATGCTGCCTTGTGGTGGATTGTTCTTTACTTTCACCTCAGTGAAACAGACATTTCCTGCTCACCTCGTAGGTTGTCTGGGGCTAGATAATTATTTCACCTCATCCTTTTGTGGGTTCTGGCTGCTCCAGAATTCATTTTAAGGTATTATTTTAAAGTTGTTTGGAAGGGAATTTGGGAGAATAGAGGGGAGTCCCTGCCTTATCTGTGCTATCTTAGCTCAGCAGCCCCATCCCCCACTCCTCCTGATTAATTTTCCTAAACAGATTTATGTCATTTGCCTGCTTAAAAACACCCCTAACGACTCCCAATACTGGTTCCCATTTATTGCAACACAGTTCAACTCCTAAGCTTGACACCTTCAAAGGCCATTCATATCATGGACCTTAGGTTTATAATTTAATCTTCCATTAATCCTGAACACAGACTGTTTTATTCCAGCAACATTTACTTATTCACTTCTCTCCCACCTTCTTATATATCTATTTTTGAAAATCCAGCTTAAGTCCAACCTCTTCCATGAAGCTTCCTTCCTCCCTCCCGTCTACCCCATCCCGACCACTCAATTAGTATATACACTATCTTATGGAGTTAGATATACTCTCTTCTTTCCTCTACCCACTTTACTTCTGTTCCAATTTTTTTCATGCCTAAATATTTTATCACTAGCTCAATGTGAACATGGTGAACAGCAAGCATTTCTCGTTTCTCATTTCTTTTATATTATCAATTTTTCTCTGTCACGATGGTATGCATCACCTAATTTTTATATCTAGGTATATTAGGACTTCTTTCACTCCTCAACTTATTGCTAATTACTTCAATACATCTTATAAAATATCAACCTCTTTTTTAGTTTGTGACAATGTTAAACTTGGGACCATTACATCTTTATTCTTTCTAGGCTCTTACTCTAATACCTGTCCTCTACAACTTTCTCACCTCTCACGCTGACTAGGTCAACACCCTCTCAAGTCCTTCATTGGTTCCCTATTGCTTTCTGTATCTAATTCAAAGTCACTCTTCATTTTCACAGCCACCTCCTATCGACCCTTTCTAATAATCATCTAATTTGTCTCCCTGTTCTTTTTCAACCAGCCTCTGCTCCAATCGTACCTCTAGTCTCTCAACCCCTGTAGGTATCCTTTATTCTAGTTCCATCTTTAAACTTCTTCAGTGGCTATCTTTTGTATATATTTTATACCCTATAGACCAAAATTTCTCATGCACTTTTGTTTATGCATCCTTGTTTCCTCATTTAAAAATTAAATTTCTAAGGTGCAAATAAAACTAAGAGTTTTATTATAAGAACAGTTTTATGTATGTGTAATAAGGCAAAACATTATTTTATGATGATACTTAGAAACAGGTACCTGAATTTTAAAAAAAAATCCTTTCTCTCACTTTTTGTTATATTCTGTAGTGACTACCTTCTTCAGGGGACACTGATGAAACTGGTGGTGTGAGGAATTTCCATTCAGCTTTCCATTTTTTACATATAGCTCTTTGGTTAATGGAGGAGAAAAAGCAAATAATCTAAACTTTTTCTCCATTAGTGTTTACTAACTAAGCTAAATGGGGTGACTCAAGAAATCACTAAGCAATACTCCAGTGGCCAACAGGGTAAAACAGCACATGTCACAGTGACCTCAATTCCTACATATAGAGAGATAACTAGGAAATACATTTTATTAGCTTAGCATTATCATATCGCTTTGCCTGTGAAAAAACTTTAATGACAACGAAAATACTACTTTCCAAACATTCTACTAACACCCTATTTATTGCTCATATTGCTTATCAGACAGGAGAAAGAGTATTGTTTACATTTTGTTTGCAAAATTTGTTAGTTTCACACTCTGTACTTCAGTTATTTATATTTGAACAAGGGCATTTTATTCAACTAAGGAAAAACCATCAGATATGGTCTCCAATTTTTAGTAGTGTGGAGTCAAACCCTTTTAGAAATATTGTGTTTTTTTTAAATTAAATTTATTTGTTTAACTTTTAACATTCATTTTCACAAAATTTTGGGTTACAAATTTTCTCCCCTTTTGTCCCCTCCCCCCCCCCAAACCCAAGCATTCTAATTGCCCCTATGACCAATCTGCTCTCTCTTCTATAATCCCTCTCTGCCCTTGTCTCCATCTTCTCTTTTGTCCTGTAGGGCCAGATAACTTTCTATACCCCTTTACCTGTATTTCTTATTTCCTAGTAGCACGAACAGTACTCAACAGTTGTTCCTATGACTTTGAGTTCCAACTTCTCTTCATCCCTCCCTCCCCACCCCTTCCCTTTGGAAGGCAAGCAATTCAATATAGGCCAAATCTGTGTAGTTTTGCAAATGACTTCCATAATAGTTGTGTTGTATAGGACTAACTATATTTCCCTCCATCCTATCCTGTCCCCCATTACTGCTATTCTCTTTTGATCCTATCCCTCCCCATGAGTGTCGACCTCGAATTGCACTCTCCTCCCCATGCTGTCCCTTCTATCATCCCCCCCACCCTGCTTGTCCCCTTATCCCCCACTTTCCTGTATTGTGAGATAGGTTTTCCTACCAAAATGTGTGCATTTTATTCTTTCCTTTAGTGGAATGTGATGAGAGTAGACTTCATGTTTTTCTCTCACCTCCCCTCTTTATCCCTCCACTAATGAGTCTTTTGCTTGCCTCTTTTATGAGAGATAATTTGCCCCATTCCATTTCTCCCTTTCTCCTCCCAATATCTTTCTCTCTCACTGCTTGATTTCATTTTTTTTTTAAAGATATGATCGCATCCTCTTCAATTCACTCTGTGCACTCTGTCTCTATGTATGTGTGCGTGTGTGCATGTGTGTGTGTGTGTAATCCCACCCAGTACCCAGATACTGAAATGTTTCAAGAGTTACAAATATTGTCTTTCCATGTAGGAATGTAAACAGTTCAACTTTAGTAAGTCCCTCATGACTTCTCTTTGCTGTTCACCTTTTCATGGTTCTCTTCATTCTTGTGTTTGAAAGTCAAATTTTCTTTTCAGCTCTGGTCTTTTCATCAAGAATACTTGAAAATCCTCTATTTCATTGAAAGACCAATTTTTCCCCTGAAGTATTATACTCAGTTTTGCTGAGTAGGTGATTCTTGGTTTTAGTCCTAGTTCCTTTGACTTCTGGAATATCCTATTCCATGCCCTTCGATCCCTTAATGTAGAAGCTGCTAGATCTTGTGTGATCCTGATTGTATTTCCACAATACTTGAATTGTTTCTTTCTAGCTGCTTGCAATATTTTCTCCTTGACCTGGGAACACTGGAATTTGGCCACAATGTTCCTAGAAGTTTCTCTTTTTGGATCTCTTTCAGGCGGTGTTCTGTGGATTCCTTGAATATTTATTTTGCCCTTGGGTTCTAGAATCTCAGGGCAGTTTTCCTTGATAATTTCATGAAAGATGATGTCTAGACTCTTCTTTTGATATGGCTTTCAGGTAGGCCCATAATTTTTAAATTGTCTCTCCTGGATCTATTTTCCAGGTCTGTTGTTTTTCCAATGAGATATTTCACATTATCTTCCATTTTTCCATTCTTCTCTCTTTGTTCTGTGATTTCTTGGTTTTGCATAAAGTCATTAGCCTCCATCTGTTCCACTCTAATTTTGAAAGAACTATTTTCTTCAGTGAGCTTTTGAATCTCCTTTTCCATTTGGCTAATTCTGCTTTTGAAAGCATTCTTCTCCTCATTGGCTTTTTGAACCTCTTTTGCCAATTGAGTTAGGCTAGTTTTCAAGGTGTTAATTTCTTCAACATTTTTTTGGGTCTCCTTTAGCAGGGAGCTGATCTGCTGTTCATGCTTTGACTTCATGTCTCTCATTTCTCTTCCCAGCTTTTCCTCTACCTCTCTAACTTGATTTTCAAAATTCTTTTTGAGCTCTTCCATGGCCTGAGCCCATTGGGTGGGCTCGGACACAAAAGCCTTGATTTCTGTGTCTTTGCCTGATGGTAAGCATTGTTCTTCCTCATCAGAAAGGAAGGGAGGAAATGCCTGTTCACCAAGAAAGTAGCCTTCTATAGTCTTATTTCTTTTCCCTTTTCTGGGCATTTTCCCAGCCAGTGACTTGACCTCTGAATATTTTCCTCACACCCACCTCGCCTCCTGATCCTCCCAGCCAGCGTTTGGGGTCTGAGATTCAAATGCTGCTTCCAGCCTTAGGGCTTTTGGCGGGGGCAGGGCTGCTATTCAGTGTGAGATTAAGTTCAGATGCTCAGGTAGGGGCCGGGCCGCCTCTCAGGATCAGTTCCCTCAGGGGGTTTATGCACAGACCTTCCACAATGCATGCAGGCTCCTGCCCCCTTGGGGAGCCCCGGTCTGCAGCCGCCTCTCAGCTTCTACCTCTGGGGGGGGGGGCCTGAGTTATGGGGGCACCCCACTCCCCTCTCAACCCGCCAAAGAGACTCTCTCACCGACCCCCGTCACCCGTGGGTGGAGGGACTTGTGCAGCCGCTGGAGATCCCGTCCCTGAAGCCTGCTCGGATCTGTATCTCTCGGTGCCGCGGCAAGTCTGGGCTGGGCTCCACGTCTGCAGTGCGACGGACCTTTTGCGAGAGGATTGCAGGTCCCTCTGTGGGTGGAGGGACCCGCGTGGCCGCTGGAGATCCCGTCCCTGAAGCCCGCTCGGATCTTTTCCTCTCGGTGCCGCGGCCGCGGCCGGGCTGCACTCAGCTCCCAGTCCTGGCGCCCAGTCTACAGCGCAAAGGACCCCCCGCGAGAGGTTTGCAGGTCTCTCCAGAACAGAAATCTCCCTCGCTCCAATATTCCGTGGCCTCTGGGTGCAGAATTCGCCGTGAGTTACTTCCCTGTAGCCGTTCTATGGGTTGTGGGTTCGGAGCTATGTGTATGTGCGTCTTTCTACTCCGCCATCTTGGCTCCGCCCCCGAAATATTGTGGTTTTGTGAAACATTCAGCTGCTTCATTAAGTTTCAATTTCCTTATGCCACGCTAAGGAGATCTTCACTAAACAATGTACTATCTTAGCACATGAAAATCACATAGCATGTATTTGTGGTAAAAGAAAGACTTAAAACAACAAAAGGGAGATTTAGGTAAAGTGAACTAGAATTTGTAGGGGAAGGCCAAAAAGCCACTAAGCCTTAAGAAATTAGACAGACTGAATTCCCAAGGTTTTAAGAAAAAATACTAGTTAAAGTGAACAAAAGATAATGAGAATATTAACTAGAAAAATTCAATAAGCATAGCTGAAGTTAAAATATGCTTCAGAAGAACATTTAAAGCCTTGAGCCAGAAAAAAATTATATTAAAAAAACTTTGACCTTTTTTTCCTCATATGAGCTTCCCAAAGGGATATCAATATGAAGTTTTTTAAAAAAGCTTTATTCGTGTTTTGTTTTTATTACATTTACAGATTAATTTTATAACAATAGTTATTGTAGTTGTTCAGTCATATCTGACTGTGACACCTTTCTGAGGTTTTCTTGGCAAAGAAAAACTACTAGAGTAGTTTGCCATTTCCAGCTCCCTTTACAGAGGAGGAAACTGAGGCAAACAATTACTTGCTAGTAAGTGTCTGAGGCCAGATATGAACTCAGGAAGATGAGTCTTTCTGACTCCAGGCCTGGCCATCTAGCTTCCTCTTATAGTAAGTAGTTAAGTTAATAATAAAGAAACTTGTCTGAAAGTGAATATAGCATATTTCACACCTGCAGCACCTTTCCTGCCTGTTATTTAAAAAAATAACCAGAAATCTTTTCTCCCTCTCATTCTCTACCCCTGCCAGGCCTAGAGGCCTGTGTGGGCTACCCGAGTCTTCTTACCTCACCTCCGAGGTCTTCGGTTGGCCAAAACCGGATGCTCATATGAGAGAAAGGACGTTCCAGAGTCGAACAAGGGTTGAGCTTTATTTCAGGGTCTCGGTTACAAGTGCAGGGGGGTCTTCCTTAGGAGGAAGAGGGGGAGATTTCCTAAGGAGGCTAAGATCTTAAGGGATTGGAAGTAGAAGTACAAGCGGGGAGAGAGGGGGAGGGGAGAGAGGAAAGAAGAAAAGCGGAGCCTACTGTCCTCTTGGCTCCTCATGTGCTAAGAGAGCTTTCAGGCTTCCTCAATCCTACTTAACCTTCAGCCACACAGTTTGCATCTGAATACCGTGCTGTTAGATAACAATAGTGTGCCCAGATCCGGGACGACCTCGAGGGCAGGGAGACTCCACCCATCACGTATCTCCCGGGGAGAGGCGGAAATACCCGAGCTAGCCGAGCTAGCTCAGTCTGACCTTCTCGAATCCCCGCTGTTCATGGAGGGCCTCGTAAGACTCTAAGATTTAGAAGTCCCACTTTTACCCACCCAAGACCGTCCACACGGATTTGAACTTCCAATCCCAACATACCCCATTAGAAGGAAAAATAAAAACAAATTTCTTATAACAAATATGCATGGTCAAGCAAAACAAATGTCCCTATTGACCATATACAAAAATTTAAATGTCTAACTATATTCCAGTTCTGTCATACCGCTGGTAACTGATGGTATGTTTCATCATTAGCTCCTCTGCTACCATGAAAAGTCAGTGCATTGTTCATAATTCTTACAGATTTCAAAGTTGTGTGATTTTTTTTTAAGTGCTATAATTGTATAAACTGTTTTCCTGGTTCTGACCACTTCATTCTTTATTAGTTTATATAGTGTTCATTTTTATCATATTGAAGTTAAAGTATTACTTGTTTTTCCATATGTTTACTTCATTCTCCATCAGTTTACTTAACTCTTTATTTGAAGTCATATATTTTCTCATTTCACACACCATATTCCTAGATTTTGATACCCTCTGAGTCTCTAGGTTTTTGCTACTACAAAAATGGATGCTATAAATATTTTTTTGTACATAAAAGACCTTTTCCTCTTTCTTTGATGTCCTTTGGGCATAGGCAGTGGTATAGCTGGCTCAAAGGGATTAGAAACTTTTTGTACATAACTACAAATTTCCATAATGGCTGTACCCATTCACAGTTCCATGAACGGTAAATCAATGTGCCTTGCATTTCCCACAGCTTCTCCAATATTTCTTTTTCACTTGCTGTCATCTTTGCTACTCTGATGACTAACAGACTAAATCTCAGAACTGCTTTAAAATATATTTCTCTAATTAGTAGTGATCTGGAGCGTTTTATTTTTCCTGACTATAGAAAGCCTGGATTTCTTCCCTTGAAAACTATCTGTTCATATCCTTAGACCATTCATCAATAAGAGAATGGCTCTTTTTCTTATATATTTGAATATATAATATCTTGGAAATGAGATTTTTGTCAGAGAAACATGCTACAAACATATTTTCCCCCAGTTAACTACTTCCCTTTTAATTAAAAAAAAAAATTTATTTTTAATGGGGATTACTTTTATTTTATTTTAAAAAATAATTATTTTACTTGTTTTCAGTGTTCTATAATCACCTCCATACATCTTAGAAATTTAAAATTTTTAAAAAAAATTTCACGTAACCAAAATTATTCATTGTATCTTCTGTGATCCTCTATTCCTTTTTTGATCATAAACTTTTCTCCTATACACAGACCTGATAGTTATTTTTTTCTATGTTTCTCTAATATATCTATGATGCAACCTGTCAAATAATTATCTGGAGCTTACTTTTGTATGAGGTGAAAGGTGCTGATCTAAACAAAATTTCTTTCATGTGACTATCCAATTTTACCCATAATTTTTCTCAAATAATTCAGGGCTTAATTAGCACAATGCTTGGCACATAGTAAGCACTTAATAAATGTACTGACTTAAAACAATTCCTTATTTTATAAGTTGAAGGCAAAGTTGAAAAGCTATTTTTTGAAGATAGTAGATTAGCAATAAAGAAATTATATGCAGACTCTTCTTACTGTAACAATAACTCCCTCAACTGTAAGCAATGATTTGGAAATGGATTTTAGCTAAGGTAGCCTGGTAGAGACGATGACTATAATAAGCTCTTCACAGCAGTTTCCAGTAAGATTTGTCCCCACAAAAAGCATTATCCAGAGCCTGAAACTAAACAAGATGCTGACCAAGAAATTTAGCAACCAGGAAATGAAAAATGGCCAGCTTGTCTATGAAAGAAGATCTAAACTGTGCAGAATAATTGTAGTGAAATGAATAAAAATCTGATGTAGTACACCTTGTCATGATCAATGATTTCAAGACTGCTTCTGCCAGGAGTGTCAGAATGTCATTGTTGTTGCCTGTTACCCTTACGCTAGCAAAGATAAAAGTCAAGATCCAATCCTAGCCAACTTTGTGGAAAACATGCTATTTATAGCAAGAGGTAATCATTTAATCATTA
Source organism: Notamacropus eugenii (assembly GCF_028372415.1). NCBI lineage: Eukaryota > Metazoa > Chordata > Mammalia > Diprotodontia > Macropodidae > Notamacropus > Notamacropus eugenii. The sequence continues at coordinate 279,770,312 of NC_092875.1, read as the reverse complement.
TGGATTTTCATACTTCTCTATTTCAGGACTTGGATATCCAACAACCAAACTTGCATTATGATCCAGCCTGTTCTGAGGTGGTTAAAGTAGAAAGTAAAGTAAAATTCACTAACCAGAAAACCTGTACTATTCTAGAACCTGATGCTAGTGGAATTGTTGATTGGTTGAATGTGGACTCAGACCTGACTAACAATGAACTTCAATAAAATAGACAATGGCACTGTGAAAGATGTCAAGTACCAAAAAGACAATAAAATAAACCAATACTTGTCTTACTACCATGCCATAATTAGCTGGAGCCACCAAAATTTACTCCATCCTTATCCATGAAATGTTGTCTGCTTAGAGACCACAGTCACAGTCAAAATATACCAACTCAGGATGACAAGATACAAACACAGGGGATTATTATCTTTGTGATTCTTTCAGAGTCCACCAAGACAAAACATAATGTAGAATCTTTCTCTTATTTATTCACCTTAGAGCTATAATAGATGTGTTACTTAACATTTCACGCTTTCTTTTCACCCTAAATCAATAATATTAAACAATCTGTGTAAAAGATACAACTGGGTGTCCTAGGGTATCACTCATTTTTTTTTGCCTGGTCACATCAGGTTTATTGGAGCTGATCTTATCTTGGATGTAGGCCAAATGTTGGCATTCCCACAAGTCCCTCCACAAAAGCACATTGAGGTTTTTTAAAACTGCTTCGGGCTTTCATTAGTTTAAGTGAGCCTTGAAGAACTAATTGCAATTTTGTGGAAAGTATACCTGGCACAGCAGCAGTGGTAGAGGTTTTTGGTTTTTTTTGCAGGGGCATACAAACTGAAAATATACTCATCACTACCACAAAAACTCCAATAACTGACTGCTCCTCAAACTATAGCAAGAATCTCAAGTTACTTCAGAAATACTTTTCTTGAGTATGGAGTGCACTGAAAAGCAGGAAAAGGGAGCCTTCCAACACAAGGAAGTTGTGTGTTTGTTTAAACCCTTAAGTCTTGGAAGCCACTGTGTAGTATTAAGGGGGGAAGCTCAAAATAGGGGCTGTCTAGGGCCAGAACCACTTTTGTTGGGAAAATATGTTTAAGAACCGTGGCTGCCTGCTTTGGGATTATGAATTCAAAGCTTTACTAATAGTACAGTCGCTTTCGCACTTTTAGCCTATGGTCTGCTTCTCACAATACAACTACTTGACTTTTCCTAACCCTGATATTTTTCGGGGTAACTACCTAGCTGTTACTTGTACTCATATTGCTAAGAATGATAAGATTGAAGTTACAGCACTGTGTTCCATGGTGTATTCAAAGTTGCAGTAACAGGCTGGGGCAGCTTGGTGGTGCAGTGAATAGAGCACCCCAGTGCAGGAGTCAGGAGGACCTCAGACACTTGACACTCACTAGCTGTGTGTGTGACCTTGGGCAAATCACTTTACTCCAATTGCCTCACCTTGGACCATCTCCAGTCATCCTGAGGAATATCTGGTCACTGGATTCAGATGGCTCTGGAGGAGAAGTGAGGCTGGTGACCTTGCACAGCCCTTCCTCACTCAAAACAAAGTCAACTGAAAGTCATGTCATTATTTCTCTGATGGCATGGTCTTCTTCAGCAACAAAGGACAAACACAACAGGCTATGCATGTGTTTAAAGTAGAAAATGCATGATAAGAATGATGACCGATATCTTGGCAGGTTTGGTAAACCCTTGAGGTTTCTGTGTTCAGTGAATAAAACCTTCATTTTATTAATATTTTATTAATTTTGTGGAATAAAACCAGGTGGACATTGGTTTCAAGTATGTATATACCTTCTGTTACTGAACATCTGAGCAGATGCCCTCCTTTACTAAATGTTTGAGCAAGTACCCTGGTACTCAATTCTCTGCTACCAAACAGTCATTCAGCACTAAACAAGTGATTACGGCAACATTTTCTTCAACTTTCACGACTTCAATTACGAGTTACTAAACTTAATTAGTATGAAAAAAAACCTCTGAATTTTTACTTTCTTGGGGGACATGTTTGTTTAACTTTAGCTGTTTCCTATAAAACTATACAGTTCATCCGTAAAAGATCTGCTACACAAGTGAAGTAAAAGTTTTGAAAGGTTCTCCTGAGACACAAAAGTTCAAAGAAGTATCCATCAAATTGTATGCCTCTTGACCGAGCTTATCTAAGTTTGGTGGTGATCATTAGAAGGTTGGCCATTAGTGATAAACATTTTTAGTCACAGCTCAATTCAAATATTAGGCACCTAATATATGCAAAGCACTCTGCTGGCCATATGGGGGGCATGAAGACAAACAAAACTTTGGCATCCCAAAAGCTTATAGTGTATTGAGAGGGTAAAAAATATACAAAGGTTAAGTGAACTAAAAAAATATTCTGAACATGTTAAGAAAACCCTAAGCAAAGGAAATTAAGAATGGCTTCACATGGGAGGGGGTGGCTGAGTCTTGAAGAAACTGAGGATTCAAAGAGATAAAGGTAAAGATAATGCATTTTGAGCATGGGAAATGTTGCAAAGACTTAGAAGTAGAAGATGGAATAATGAATAACAAATTAGTGGCTGGAATAGCAAGTACAAGAAGAGAAGAAACATGGAACCTCTAGAAAGGTACATCAGACTGTGAAGGACTTTAAATGACAGGTTGAGAAGTTATATTTATTCCTAGGGACAATATGGAGAGCCAATAAAGGCTTATTCAGCACAGGAGTGGCATGATTAGACTTATGTTTTAACAATATTAATTTGGTCATCTTTGGAGGATGCAATGAAGAGGGGGAACCAATAAGAAGGGTAACATAATAGTACAGAGTAGAAATGATGAGGAATTCTATGGCAGTGAGTCAAGAGAAGAAAATGAGAGATGTGGTATTTAGAATATTAGGAAAACAATTAGATATGTAAGGTGATAAAAGAGTCAAGGATGTTACTGGACACAGATACAACATTGTGAATCTGAATGATTGGTAGGGTAGTAGTATTGGAAACAGAAATATCTAAGTCTGGAGGAGAGAAAGACTTAGGGAGACATGATGAATTTGAGCTACTGGATGGCACAACCCAGTAAAGATGTCCAAAAGGAAGTTTACAATGCAGGAATTTCCCACAAGCTGCTATGCTTGCTTTAAACTCCATGAACATTATGCTTCTTTCAGGATAAAACTCATTACCAAAAATCTAATCATCATGGAAACTGCTTCAGCTTGCATACTCCACCCCTCTTCAGGATCCTCAGCAGTTTCTCCCCTCTGTTTCAAGGGCTAAATAGAGGACAGAACAAGAAACTCCTCCCAAATCCTCCCTTTATAGAAGGCACAGAATTCCCATCTCTTCATTTCTTATGAAATGCTTAGCTAGGTTTGGACTGCATGAACATCAAACCACGCCCCCTCCACCCTTTCAACTTCTTTTTATGTACTGTCTTCCCCCTTTGGATAATAACCTCAGTGAGAGCAGGAACTGTCTTTTTCTTATTAGTATCCACAAAGCAGTTAGCTCAGTGTCCAGAACACCACAGGCACTTTGTTTACTGACTACTGACTAAAGCTTTCAGGGAATCATAAAAACGCTTTGGACTGTTACTATCAGCATAAAACTGAATTTCATCTGCCTTCTTACTGAGCCAGGAATCCTGCAATCTCTCTAAGCTTTGCTTGTACTTAGCTTTTGATGGAATTAAATGCTGCCTTCTTAGAGGTGGATGAACTATCCTGCTGGTAAATCCTGTGGAGTTCTCGTTTTTCATTTAGCATTCTGAATTTCCCGATTATTTTCATCAAACCAGTGTTGGTGTTTGCAAGTATTCTGGCCCACATGAGCAAATGCAGTCCTGTATGCCAAATCTCTGAAAGCTGCCCACTCCTTTTCTGCTCCGCTGTTGCCAACTATGGACCAAAAACCTATGGTGCATCACAACTACTCAGAGCTGATGGAGCCACAATGATTAGTGATAAGGACATGATCTCAGGGAGATGGGCTGAACACTTCCATAGTGTTCTCAACAGACCATCATCAATCAATGCTGAGGTCACTGATCATTTATCTCAGGTTGAAGTCAATCCTTCCTTAGCTGAACTTCCAACTCAAGAAGAGGTTTTGAGGGCCACTATGCTCTTTTCATGTGGCAAAGCACCTGGTGCTGATTTTATTCCAGCTGAGATTTACAAGGTAGGGGGACCATTGCTCATACAAACACTGACTGAAATTTTTCAGGTTATATGGCAAGAGGAAGTTATCCCCCAGGAGTTCAAGGATGCCTCCACTGTCCATCTCTATAAAGGTAAAGGGAATAGATTGTCCTGTGACAATCACAGAGGGTCTCTCTCTTAGTCATTGTTGGCAAAATTTTTGCTAGAGTCCTCCTTAATAGGCTAATCCTTCACTTGGAAAATGGTTATATACCTGAGAGCCAGTGTGGCTTCAGAAAGGGTTGGGAACAGTCGATATGGTGTTTGCTGCCTGACAAGCAAGAAGAAATGCCAGAGGCAGAACAGAGGTCTGTACACAACGTTTGTGGATCTCACCAAGGCCTTTGACACTGTTAGTCGTGAGGGTTTATGGAAAATTATGTCAAAATTTGGTTGCCCAGAGAAATTCATCAATATTGTATGTCAATTTCATAATGGCATGTTTGCCTGGGTTCTGGGTAATGGACAATGCTCTTGTGCCTTCCCAGTCACCAATGGAGTGAAACAGGGCTGTGTGCTTGCTCCCATACTTTTCAGCATGATGTTTTCAGCCATGCTGATAAACGCTTTCAATGAGGATGAACACAGTATCAAGGTCAACTACCATACTGATGGTAAGTTCTTCAATTTGAAAAGGCTACAAGCCAAGACCAAAGTAGAGGGAGTATTGGTGCATAATTTTCTGTTTGCAGATGATTGTGCACTCAGTGCAGCCTCTGAAGCTGAGATGCAACAAAGTGTGGATCAATTCTCTGCTGCCTGTGCTAATTCTGGCCTAATAATTAATACTAAAAAAACACAGGTGCTCCATCAGCCACCATCACACCATCTATACATGGAACCATCAGTTACAACAAATGGAGAAGTTTTGAACGCTGTGGGTAAATTCACTTACCTTGGTAGTGTACTTTCCAGGGATGTGCACAATGACAATGAGGTTGATGAATGCATTGCCAGAGCTAGCTCAGTATTTGGGAGGCTCCAAAGAAAAGTTTGGGAGAGAAGAGGTATTAGACTGACTACCAAACTGAAGGTCTACAGAGCCATTGTGCTGACCTCATTGTAGCATGCATGTGAAACATGGACAGTCTACCAGTGCCGTGCCAGGAAAATGAATCGTTTCCATTTGAACTGTCTTAGGAAGATTCCGAGGATCACCTGGCAGGATAAGGTACCAGACACTGAAGTCTTTGCCTGAACTAAACTGCCAACCATTCAAACTATGCTTCAGAAAGCACAACTCTGATGGCCTGGCCATGTTGTTTGAATGCAAAATGTATGCTTTTTCTCATATAGATAGTAAATGACAGAAGTAGTGCTAGAGCTCAGGTCTACCATCACCCAATCTAATGTTCTTTCCATCACAGAATGCTGACTCTCTCTTAAAAAGATACTATGAAAAACCTACAATAATACAAATCTCATTCATTAAAATGTTTGCAATTGCCAACTAACCATCACCTAAGATTTCAGTAGAATTATCTACATTGAACCTATTACATATTTATCTATTACTATTACTTGTTATTATATATTTACTTTTTAGCACTCTTAAGCTTAAATGTCTTCAGGCTAATTCCTATCAATATCCATCATAGCACTAACACAATCTTTTTCAAAGTGTATAACTGAGTAATGGTACAAAATTTTGAGAACTGACTTCCCATAGAAAATGAATATTGAGCTTTCCCCAAAAATGCTGTCATTATAAATAAGATAAAAGTGTTCTAGGATAATAAGATATAAAGTTCTTTCCCCTGAAATAATCCCTGATAAATTATTTAAAACACACACACATAAATGTATGTGATAAAATTTAAAATAAAAGTTTACCAGAAAAATTACATTTAGCTAACATTATTATATGCATTTAATTACCAGGGTATAATCAGGAAAAATGGGAAAACTAATTTTTTCTTTAGGAAAACTGCATATGATTTTGTCTTGGTATAAAGTATATCCTCATGTAGGGCACTGAAGGCTTTTCTAAAAGAACTCTCTTAATATTAAAAAGGAAATGAATGTGCAATTTTTCCCTTCTTAGAGGCTTCTAGGAATGAAAGAGAGGTCTTTATCACCTCACTTTTCAAAAGCAAATATAATCCCTTAATAGTTTTTGTTACAAAATACAAAAGAGACCAGATGGGCGCCCAGTTCTTGGCTCATATTGTATTCTCCATAGTCAGAAAGCAAAAGGGTATTTAGGAAATCTTTCCCATTGGTTGGGGAAGTGAGAAGCTGCCCAGATGTTTGCCCCTAAAGAAAGGACATTTCCTATAGATGCTAATATGATATTCCACTGATGACCATTATTCTTCCACAAACTGCCCAACTACTGTTGAAAGAATTCTAACTGATTTAACTGAGGTCCCAGTTGTAGTCAGTGTGTATAATGGGAAATATAATCACACTGCTAGAATGTAATAATGTATTATTCTAAATATAAAAATTAGAATTCTTAAACAGTTGTAGTTTATCCAGGTTAAGAGCCATAATCTGAGTATCACAATACCAATGCTTAATCTTAGAGGTTCAATGATTTTATCCATGCAGACAATCACTCTGCTCATTCAGAAAAAAATCACCCTGTGAAATGAGTTTTACAACTAGGGGCAGAGGGGAGTAGAAGGAGAAGGGCATTTGACAGCCAGTCATTTAGTGAAGAAGCATTCGGAATTTAAACTGGTCACAGAACATATATAATGTCTGTTGGCATACATTACAGTTTGGTCTCCCAGAGCATAACCTCCTTCACTTTTTCTATCTAAAACCCCTCAGGATTCAATAGAATTCAGTTAAACAAAACATTAAGTACCTACTTAATATCAGGCACTGAGGATACCAAAAAAAAAACCAAACCCCCCTCTCCCCGCCAAAACCCCCCAACCCAACCAAAGCAGTTTCTGTCCTCAAGGAGTTTACCTTCTACTGGAGGGAAGCAATATATACACAAAGAAATAAAATCAAAATATATTCATAACTGATATATCACAAACTGATATAGAGCAGGAGAGAAAATTAACAACAAAGGGAGAATCAGGAAAGAACTCTTGAAGTTGACACTTAAGTTGAACCTTGAAGTTCCGCGCTTTCAAAGTCAAGAGGCAGAAGATAGGGGATCATGAAGAGGATAAGGCAAGGAGGCCAAAAAGCGTATTGGGAAACACAGGTTAGAAAATGTCAACAATAAATTAAAAGGAATCTGAACTTCCAGTAAAGAAAAAACCAAAGAAGGTCTAAAAGAAAAGAGAAAAGAAACACAGTTCTCCATGGCAGAGAGGCAGAATGTTTGTATACAGATATAGTCACTATATTTTAGTTATTGTGATTTTTTTTTTTAACATGAGAGGCTTCAATCTGGAAGGGGGGTGGGAGCAGAGAATCACCCCATCCCCAGAAATGATTTTTTTTTCTTAAAGGAGAGAGAATGTTGATTAGATTGAGTTAATTAAGGACTTTAAGTGGTAGAGGAATTTATATTTTATCCTAGAGGTAAATGGAAACTACTGAAACTTCTTGGGCAAGGTAGTGTTTTAGGATGATCAATTTTGCAGTGCAGAGCAGAGGCATCAGACATACTGACCTAAAACACTCCTGAGTGCCACAGGAATCAGATTAAAATGTAACTGAGAATTATTTAACAAAATAAATAAAAATACACTAAAACAGATAATATTAATATGTGGTTTTCTAAGGTATTATATGGCCCTGAAGGATCCTTATATACAGTTTCTAATTGAGTTTGATACTTCTAGTACAGAATGAAGGGACTGCCTGTGGGGGGAAATAATTAGGATACTATTAAAATACTACAGATAAAATTAAACCCATTTTAGATTTTCAGGCTAGTCTATATTATATAATTATATAATACAACACCCCAACACACACAAACACAGACCCGCACCCCTATAGATCTAAAGACCCCCATCTCTATCTCTAACTTTGTTTCATGCCCTCCTGCTTCCTGAAGAATAGTATATGAAGAAACGGAATAAAATAATTAGGATATTAACTTTTAAAAAAGATATTAAATAATTCTTACTAAAAAAGTATTCTTTAAACATTATATAGACTTTATTCTATTAAATTATTATTTGTAATAAGAGATGGGAAAATGGTCTCCAGATCATATAAACAAGTCCAGACATCTAAGAATAAATATTTTAAAACAAAGGAGAATGAATCAACATCTGATGAGGCAGACCATCTTGTGGATACCCAAGAGAGCAGAGAACCACAGTAAGATGTTCCTGAATGTTTTGAGAGAAACCTTTTGAAAGCATTCAAAGAGAAAAGGGTGAATGCAGAAGTTAAATAGAAGATATGATGGTGAAACAGGCCTGAAATATCATGAACATTAAATTTCATAGCACTTTCCCTATAAGTGAATCGTTTTTTAGTAGGATTTAATTGCAAAATGACAGGGCATATAAAAGGAAAGTTGGGAAGAAGATAGAAAAGAATATGTGAGGTGCTCTAATCAAATTAAAGTTTAACAATGAAGGGAAAAGAAGTCCTCTAGTCTTGTGGGAAGAGAAGAGCCTACAGTTAGAATGGGTAAGGAATTGAAGGGAAAGACTGAAAACAGTGGAAAAGGGGGAAATCTTTTTACTGCTAAGAGGGGGTCACACTGAAGAATGCTCCTATGGAGGAAGAAAGGTATTTTATAATAGGCTGTGAAGATCATACAATGGGTAGAAATTGTTATTGGGCTTTGTGGGTAATGAATTTAGTCCTTTTCTCATTTTATTTAACAAACCTTCTTTATTCTTCTGAGAAAGCCTAATCATTTTGCAAAGCAAACATAGTAGTACTACAACGAGTAGTACTATACAAGTATAGCACTATATTTATTAGCTGGCCCATAGCCTCAAAGAATAACATTAAAGTAATATAATGTTAATTGATCTATGGATTTTTAAATGAAGATTTGTTGTGGCTATAAACATGGTATCTCTCCAGAACCTTTGGTGCATGTTGTATTCATAAATGCTATAATATTTTGAGTATTTTAAAGTCCTTTTTCTCTTAAATACCTGGACTGTGTGGGGGTGAAAGGGAGGGAGAGGAGAGAGGAGTATTCTAAAATATCTATTCTCAAAAGAAAAAAAAATGACAGGTGCTTTATTGACAAATAAGCTGAAGTTTTGTCAAACAGAAGAATTTCCTATCAAATAAAAATAATCCAATTTAACAAGCACATATAAATTTATCTATATACCACAATGTTCACTTCATTTCTACAGATTCTAACAATTTTCAAAACGTGTTTCAGTTTCCATGGAATAGAAAAAGTTAAGGCTAACTTAATTAAGTCAATGTTAATAGCACCACCCATCTTAAAAATTTAAAAATCTATTATCTTTATGATAATCAGATTTTAGGTTTATGGTTAATATAAGCCAATACACAGATTTTCAAAAATACATTTTGCAAAAATATGAGTTTAATAACTACCTTAACAGTGATCATATTTCATATAGCCATAAATCTGAAGGCAAAAATTCCGCTTTCTCTTAACAATTTAAAGAAGACAAAAGATAAATGTCAAATATACTCAGGCAATAAAGGAAGAAACACAACAATTACCCAAAGGTAATTATATCAAGACATACCTCTTTCAATTTTATTATAAGTATGCACACATTTTTATTGATACATGCTAGCTAATCCACAAAGGACTTTTAATTTATTAATTTTTTTTTCTGGCAGATAGTCCTCCAAAAATGTTAAGGCACACTTAAATGTAAACTCCACGATGTTCACTTTAGATATGACTGAAATTAAGGAATTAAAATCACAATGCAACTAATGCTATTATTACCTAAGTAGAATTTGAAATCATACAATATTAATTTGGGCTTAAAATGTATCCCACTTTAGGGTCATTGTGATCTAATTGGGGAGAAAAATGCAACTTGGGGACTTGTAATCAGACACCTATCATTATTTCTTTGTCAATGGAGCAAATCCAAGACAGATTGATAACAACTGAAATTCATTACTATCACCATCTGGATAGTGTTGAGGGTTCTTTGAAAGAGGTAAAGAAAGGTTAAGTGGTTTTTGCTCAGTTTCTAAAGATCAGGGATAAAACCACCACTTTTGGTACCTTAGGATGGGAGCAGTACAGAATAGGTTAGTAATTTTAAAAGATGTTTTAATGATCACAAGACTTAGTTTTTTGTTTGCTTTGTTTTAACTAACTGGAAGGTCAATGAGAGTAGGGATTCACAGTAGCCCAGTTACTGTGCATCTATCTTACTTAAGGAGATATTATTTTTCAGGCATCTTAAGAAGTGCTAATTTTAGTTTTATCATTAAGGTAATGTTTTGGTGTCACTAATAAAAATTTAGAAAAACAATCAATAGTTTACTCATATCATACCCAAGAAACTATACTTCTCAGTGAACTACTATTAGAATTGTAAGCCTATTAATTGGTGAACCAATTTTGTCAGGTAAGAGCTCTAACTGAAAAGAGGAAGGTAATTAACAGTACTGGAAGTAAAACTATGAAAAAAGTTGAAAAGTACTTAAACGATACCTTCATCTATGAAAATCTGGACACTTTGAAGTGATAAAGATTTGACTAAGAAGAGAAATGCTTAATTTTTAATATTATTTCGTACAAAGTACATTTTTAAAAGAATTGGCGTTTTTTCTTGGTAATTTCTGCATTAAAATTCCATATTTGCATTTTTAAAAGGTAAAAATTCAACAAAACAGAAATTTTATGTAACTTTCAGAATATGAGTATCATTAGTCAGCAACCGTTCAAATAAAATCTGACAGCTATCTAAAAAGTTATATAAACTACACAACAGCTTAATCCTAGTGACAAAATTATATTCCTTAAAATGTCTTTTATCTTTACCTTTTATTCCCAATAAGCATAATGACCATGTTGGAATTGGAATGCTGGCGAGCATCTTCTAACCAAGTTGTCAGATGGTTGAATGTATCTCTCCTGAATGCAAAAATGAAGATTAAAATACTTTTAAACTGTTTCCTGACAAAATACTATACAATAAACAGCTTTATGTTACATAATTTCCTACTAATACGGCATCACTGATATTGGTGAGCATTTGCTTATGAACTATCACATCTGGAATAGATTTCAATGACCTGTATTTACAGAATTCCATTTATTAAATTTCAATTTGTAAAATGTGTGTGCTGAACTTTAGAAATTCCTGACTGCAACATCTACAATGACCAAAATGACTAATTAGGGAATCATTATTTGCATTACTCCAAGGGTTCATCACTGTGTGTGTACATATAATATACAGTGTACATATATACACATACATATAATAATATTTTAGGAATGTAGCAATTAAAAAAAGAATTGTCCTTTTTTTTGTTGATTGTTGTTTTTGGAATGGATCTAGTGGTATGGTAATTTCACTGGTGCTAAGAACTCTGTGATATAAAATTGATCTACTGATATAGGTCCTGTGATTCCTATACCAATCATAACTTTACAGAATTGCCCGGAGCACTGAGATTAAAGTGACTTGCACAACTAGGGTCACAAAGCTAGTATGTATCAGATGTAGGACTGAATTCTTCCTGACTCCAAAGCTGGCCCTCAAATTCACAACTTATGATGCCTCTCAGGTCATGAACAACATCTACATTTATTAAGAACACATATTTCTATTGATATTAAAAACAAAATATTTCTATCCCCCTCCAAATTCTCACCTTGTAATATCATACACTAGTAAAGCCCCTGCTGCACCTCTGTAATATGACCTTGTGATGGAACGGAAGGACTCCTGCCCTGCCTGTGAGGAAAGAAGAAGGTGACAGCTTTCCTTTAATAAATTGTCCTCTACAGCTTCATAAGAAGAATCGACAAGCATATTATTCACACATGAAATTTGGGATGCATAGGTAAGAGGTGAATGAAAGAAATGACAATTCTCCAGTGTTTGAAAGAGAAACCACATAAACCACCATAGCATAAGCCATACACCCCTCCCCATCCCTAGGAACAAGACCTCTAACCCTTTTTTGGCAATCCCTGACAACCCAATTTACTGAATGGTTTCACAATACATGAATCATTATTAGAGCACAGAATGGACTCCTAGCAACTAAGCTCTGAAGACAAATTTGAAAGGAAGCAAATAAGCCAGAGCTTCACATTTGAATTCAATAACCCGCTCCCTGGGGCAGCTGTTGACACTAGAATAAATAAAGCCCATTGTAAATAAATGATGAATGACATCTTTACGCCCACCATCTGCTGGTGTAAAGGTTGTTGGAAGGCCAAGGATGCAGATTTTATCCGTTATATCATAAACTGCAGCCAGCTTTCAACAGTCTTCAGACTAAATTCTTTCAGTAATCATTTTATTATGAAAAACAGAAAATGGTTTTGAATTTAATTTTATATTATTTAGTTCTTCACTTAATCAGTTTCTTTTATATTTTATACATAATGATTGTGGACAGGTAAAAGGATGCAAAAGTCATCTTTATATCCATTTGTGAAACAGATACCAAAGATAATGCATAATTAGCTAATTTCTCCCCTTTTTGGGGGGAAGGGGAGTACTATTACTTTGTTAAAACTAAGATGATAGACATGTCCCCATTGATACCAAAATTGAAGCCATAAAGATATTCAAATGTGATTTTAGAAGGGAATAATAAATTAAATAATCTTCTTTTAATTTGAAGTCTTTATTGTATAAAATAATCCATAAAATGTTGTCTAACATTTTATTTATAAATTTTAAAATTCACTTTAAATGAAGTCAATTTAATAATTTCATAACTAAATATGGACTAAGCTCCTGAAGAATGCTCACATGCAGAGGATGTTCTGAATGATATTCTTTCAACATCTGGTACACAGGAAGCCCTGAATAATTACTTGCAGGATTTGAACTTAGGCTCTCTGACTCCAAAGCTTGTGGCCACTCTTTCCACTTAAGACTCATCTTTGCAGAGTTACAGAATAGTTCTCAAGAGAGAAAATATTCTTTTATATGTTGAATTTGACCAAACAATTCTTGGGAGGAAGTAAAGGTTGAAAGTGATAGGAGAGAGGAAGGTGCAGAGGGAAAATCCCTAGTCTTGTAGTCCAAATGGGGAATTTCCAGGAGGAAGCAAGGAGGTGGAGAGCTAGCAGTCAAGGACAAGGTGTTGGACTGAGTATACTGAAAGATGGTACCAACAGAGAGGTAAGACACATTTGGTGCAGTTGCACTAGAAATCCAATTCACAAACAAGTCAAGACAGCAGCCTTGTGATGTCATTGGTCTTCTATGAAAACTAAGGACAAACAACAATACCTGCACTAGAAAACCCCTCTAGAAGAGGTAAGCAGGAGCAGAATCCTAACTCAACCCCCTGGAGGAAGTAGTAAGCAAAAAGCAAAAGTCAGGTTGTGAGTTGGGACCCCAAGAGGAAAAATGGACTCATGGTACCAGATTACCCTGGGGAGGAGTTCAAGGAAATAAAAGAGAGGCCTCATCAACAGAACATCATAAGGCAAAGTTGCACTGGGCAACTGAATGGGGTGAAATGGAAATGGCATGACAATGGAAGAGGGGCAGGCCCTGTGTGGTACAAAGTGGATTCCACTGGTGGACCCTCCTAATGCTTTGAAGAGCAGGGCTCACAGCCTGGGGAGGGGACCCTCTCCCCTCAAGTTAGCAATCTGGGACAAAGTTCTGATTACCCCACCCTAATTACAACTTTATATGTAGCCTTGCTAAGACTGACTGGGAAAAAAAAAAACAACTAAAATAAGAGTTACATTCAATTAACTAGTTTCGTGTGAATTCTAAGATTGATAGCTTAGGGTTAAAAACCAATACTACAATCTGGTAATACTGGAAAGAAAAATATTTTATTTTTTAAAACCCTACTATTCCAATGTGTTTACTTTAGATGTCTCCTTCTGAAAGAATTAATAAACATTCTAAAAAAAAAATATAGCCATGGCAGTTTGCTTTTAAGTCAGATATTCTAGGAAAATTTAAAAAAAAACATTATGCAAGTACTCTTCAATAAGTAACATTAAAAATAAAATTTTTGCTAAGTTCAAATAAAAACCAACAATAGGCTGATAAGAGAATTAATGGTTAAATAAGTTATAGTACAGAAATGCAACAGATTACCATGCTGTAACAATGAATATGATGAATACAGAGATGCATGAAAAGGTTTACATGAATTGATAAAGTGAAGTCATATACATGACTACAACAATGAAAATGGAAAGAAGCACAAAACAATCAAATGTGAATGACAAGCATCATCCAAAAGAGATGTTAGAAGATATCCCTACCCTGCCTCCTTTGCAAAAGTGGAGTGGTGACCATTTAAGGAAAAAGCTCAGCCCAGACACCTTGATTTCTCATCTGGCTGCACTACTCTGGGATTTCTCTGACTTATGCACCATAGCCCACAAAGTTCATTCACAGTGAGGTAAAACCCTCATCATCTTGCAAGATGCCATCAGCCTTGGTATTCTGCCTCCTCAGCACTCTCTGCCCCTCTGACTGAATGAAGGATAAGAGCCATAAACTCCAAAGTCACTGAGTGAGTTCTCATTTCTCACAAGAATGCAGTGCTCAGGAGCTCCACCTCCTCCAAGTCCCCACGCTGGGTTCTTCCCAGCCACCCCTCTGTGAGCCTCTTGTGTGTTGTCTTCACTCATTAGATTGCAAGTTTCTTGAGGTCAGCATTCTTCCTCCCCCTGACCCCTCAGTGCTAAGCATAGCGCTGACACTTAATGAAAATTTAATGTTTATCAAATATTGGGACATGGCACAGATTCTTTGCAGATTTCTTCTCTTCTTTTTCAATTTTTCTTTAAAAAACACCATTTATTATATAAGATGACTCTCTTATAAGATGGGGTAGGGGGAAGGATACTGGGGAAAATTTTGGTGATGTAAAAACAAACTATATCAAAATTTATTTTATAGAAAAATCAATGTTCAAGCATTACCAAGATATGTTTAAAAACAATACCAGTAAAACCCCTACAGCAAACAATGAAATCTCCAAATTTTTTTAAATGGTTCTGTGAAAATGAATACCTTGCTATAAATACCACTTAAAAGTCCTAAAGATGAAATAGCTCTGAAGCTCAGTCTCCATTTAGTAAAACAGCAAAAGAAAAGATGTGCTTTAAACTCAAAAGGCAAATGAGGAAATACCGTATACACAGAATGCGACCCATTCCTTCATTGCTCTTAGAAGACTGGTGAGTAGCTTGGGAATCTGGGTGATTAGTAGGAGGTTTGGTGTAAGGAGAGGTGAGGGAGGGTGAATAGCAAGTGATAATCAAAGATAGGGAAAAGAACAAAGTTATTATGTTCAATTCAATTCTATCCAAACCACTTAAAATGCAACAATTACAATAAACAGTAACTTCTACTCCAACCGAGAAACAGAGAAAATACTTAGATAAACTTATCTCTAGTAGAAAACTTAAAAATTAGTTGGGATTCTTTGATGCCTACTGATGTGGGTGAGAAGTAATATTGGTACTGCATTATATACGTTTCTGTATTTAAGACTGAGGGTAAAAATGTCAATTCTGCAACAGAAGGATTACAGATATTTCCATTCATTTAACAAATTATTAACAGAATATTGTAGCTAAGTAGTATCTGTTACAGAGATTTTGTCCTTATTTTAAAACACATCAAAACAAGAGAGCCCAGAATTCATAGTTAAATGAAAGAGGCAAAAGGAACACAATCTCAAGAATTCTGTATATATTCTAGTAATTAATTTCTAGGCTTTTTTTTTAAGACCTCCACAGTTAAACTTTTTATTGACTAAAATTCTAGAGGCATCTAGATGGATTTGGAATTAAGAAAACCTGAATTCAAATCTAGTCTTAGATGATACCAGCTGTATGACCCTGGGCAAGTCACAACCTCAGACTCTGTTCATCTGTAAAATGGGGATAATAATAGCACTGAAGTCACAAGAGTTGTTGTAAACTAAAAGCCTTCAAGTAGTGTATGCAGATGGCTATTATTGTTATTTTTATTATTCTGCAGTTCAGCCTCCTCAGATACTGTCATTTGGGCTTTCATTCAACATCAACCACAAAAGAGTGGTGAGTTCCTCATTCAAAGTGCTCCATCTTCTTAATCCACACCTCTGAAATCCATTTTTCTAACCTCCTATTCTTCCATGTCCTGTGCTTCACCACTCCTAAACCTAATTTCTTTTTTTATCAAAACCTCTAGTCACTTCACCCCTCTCTGCAGGCTTACTTTCCACTTTTCTTATTTTAACCTTATAGATAAATAGTTCCAATTTGCCCATCCTCTGTCCTTTTCCCTTCCACTTCTTATTCCCTGCATAATTACAACCCATCCCTTTTCAAAACCCAACTATGGATTATTCTCACTACCTAAACTCTCCATTCCCTATCTCATTCCTGCTACTGAAAGTCACTACTGTATCGATTGGGTGTACTACAAATTTATGTTAGTATCAACCGATGCCTTAGTACCACATACCAAATCTTTTCTTCCATGGTTATCGTACTCTGGAAGCATTTATTTGTTCTTTCCTCAAGTTACCCAAACAACTCTCTGTCCCTGCCCTCTTAGCAAAACACACTTTTATGGGAAAACAAAAGGCATTCATTGTAATTTCCCTCTTCCCCCCCCAATTCTACACCTCAATGTCATCTTTCACTTTTCTCCTTTGCACTACACTCAGAGAAGAAATGGCCCTTACTGATCCAACCATTCTGGACAGCAGTTTTAACCATGTCCAAAGGGCTACAAAAATGTGCATACCCTTTGACCCAGCAATAGGACCGTATCCCAAAGAGATCATAAAAATGGGAAAGGGTCCCAAGTGTACAAAATATTTCTAGCAGCTCTCTTTGTGGTGGCCAGGAACTGGAAATTGAGGGGATGTCCATCAGTTGGGGAATGGCTGAATAACTTGAGGTATATGAATGTAATGGAACACTGCTGTGCTATAAGAAACGATGGACAGGAAGACTTCAAAGAGGCCTGAAAGGACCTATATGAACTGATGCTGAGTGAAAGGAGCAGAACCAGGAGAACTTTGTACACAGCAACAACCACAGTGTGCGAGGAATTTTCTGGTAGACTTAGCCCTTCACAGCAATGCAAGGACCTAAAAAATTCCCAATGGACTCTTGAGGCAAAATGCTTTCCACATCCAGAGAAAGAACTATAGAATTGTGGAGAGCAATTTGGAACTATGCCCAAAGGGCTACAAAAATGTGCATACCCTTTGACCCAGCAATATCGCTACTAGGACTATATCCCCAAGAGATCATAAAAATGGGAAAGGGTCCCACATGTACAAAAATATTTATAGCAGCACTCTATGTAGTTGCCAAAAACTGGAAGTCAAGGGGATGTCCATCAATTGGGGAATGGCTGAATAAATTATGGTATATGAATGTAATGGAGTACTATTGTGCCATAAGAAATGATGAACAAGAAGACTTCAGAGAGGCCTGGAAGGACTTATATGACCTGATGCTGAGTGAAAGGAGCAGAACCAGGAGAACTTTATGCACAGCAACAACCACAGTGTGTGAGAGTTTTTTCTGGTAGACTTAGATTTTTGTAATAACACAAGAACTTCTGAAAAAAAAAAAAAATCCCAATGGTGGACCTCAAGGCAAAAAGCCTTCCACACTCAGAGAGAGAAATATGGAAGTCACTCACATAATGTAGCAGATCATGTTTGTGTATGTGTATCTGTTTGTGTATCATGTTCTGATTTGTTATACGGATTCTTTCATTTATCTTAGTCTGACTACACAGCATGACGATAGTGAAAATATACTCAATAGGAAAGTTTATGTAGAATCTATACAGAATTGTATGCAGTCGTGGGGAGGGAGGGAGGTAGTGGGGGGTGGGTGGGGAGGGATAAAATCGCAATTGTATGGCAGTGATTGTTAAACATTAAAAAAAATAAAAAAATTAATTAAAAAAAAAAAAAAAGAACTATAGAATTGGATCACAGAATGAAGCAGATTATTTTCTCTTGTGTTATGTTTTGATGGTTTCTCCCATTCATTTTAATTTTTATGCAACATGACTAAGGTGAAAATGTATGTAATAAGAATGTATGTGTCGAATCTGTATAAGATTGCACACTGTGTTGGGGAGGGAGGAGGAAAAATCTAAGTTATATGGAAGTGATTGTAGAAAACTGAAAAATAAAATTAATTTAAAAAAACACACAAAAAGATGTATGTAATAAATGCTGATGTTTTCACATAAGAAGAAAAAAAGAAACGGTCCTTACAAATGTTCTAATGTTCTCAACATTTGCCTTTTACTCTCCTCTGGTCTCTTCTAAGAGCCTTCCCTTATATTATCATCTCATCCTTAATTTTAATCTCTTCATGCACTGGTTCTTCCAACTTTTAAAAATCATCATTTGCCTCTAATGTCCTATATCTCTTCTCACTTTGATAGCCTGATTCCCACTCCCTCACGCCCAACTAATTCATAATTCTTTTTTTTTAGTTTTTAACACAGTTCATATCACATAAAACAATTCCAACTTTTGGTCAGGTGATACTTCTTTTAAAGCATTTACAATATAGACCACAAACGAATTTTTTTTTTTAACATTAACCATCTGAGACACACATAATAACTATGTATGCTAACTTCACAAGCCCTTGACCTACTTGTCTCCACACTATTACTAAGAATTAAAGGACCCTAACTTATTGTTGCTGGTCTAAAGTCCTAAGCCTAATAGCTTAATTTTAGACTTGACCTCGGATGTTCTCCCACCAACAATCTATAATTTTAATTGATCTGGGATTAAGCTTACAAACCTTTTGACTATAGGATATTGCCACTAAGAGTAGGGACATTGCAGGGAAACAATATCTCCCCAACTTCATTTCAGTTCCAGGCAGGAGTAGACTGTCAACTTGCATTCAGTGAGGCTTAGAGTCTGCCAGGTGTCAGTGGAGAAACTGAGTCAGGAGAATCCTACCTCAGCCCAGGCTGAACAGTCACTCTCCCACCCTTCCCATGAGATCACCTTTTTCAGTTCATACTAGCATCTCACAGGCTTACTGCCATCATGGATTGGAGGCTCAGACCGCTTTTCTTGCTACCCATACCTGGAGTTTGACTCAGAACAGTCACTTAATAGTCCCATAGCATCTTAAAATAGCAAGTTCCAATAACCAGGTTTCAGACATGACTATAATTTCACATTGGCTAAGGAACATCTTCTGAGGCAGGTCTTAAGTGGATTACATGCCTTTTTATACCTGTTCTAGTTGTTGAATAAATAACAATCATAAAATGAAATTTACCATTGAAATCTTAACTTTTCCCTCAATGTCAAATTTTACCCAAAGTTACCTGCCTCTAGGAGACTTAGACTAAAATTCTTTTCCCAGCACTAAGGATGTCTCTGATTTAGTCTCACTAATTAATTCAGTCAATTGTTTTAATACTAATTGCTTTTACATCACTTTGTAGCATGTCCAATTTTTCTCCCCCTCTTTCCTCTTCCCCACCCCCTAATACCTTGCATTCTGATTACCCCTTCCCTCAATGTACCCTCCTTTCTATTGCACCCCACCCTTCCCTATGTAGGGCAAGATTTTCTATACCCCATTACCTGTGTTTCTTATTTCCTGGTTATATGTAATAGTAATTCTCAATATTAGTTTCTAATACTTTGAATTCCAACTTCTCTCCCTCCCTCCTTCCCTACCCATCCCCACTGAGAAGGCAAGCAATTCAATACAAACTAAATATATGTCGTTTTGCAAAAGACTTCCATAATAATGTTGTGCAATACTATGTTGCCCTCTATCTTACTCTATCCCCCTTTATTTTTTTATTCCTTCATTTGACCTTACCCCTTCCCAAAAGTGTTTATTTCTAGTTACTCCCTTCTCCCTTCTATCATTCTCCTCACCCCACTTGTGGCCTCCTTCCATCCCTTAATGTTGAAGCTGCCAGATCCTATGTTACCCTGATTGTATTTCCACAATACTCTAATTGTTTCTAACTACTTGCAGTATTTTCTCCTTGACCTGCAAACTCTGAAATTTGATCACAATATTCCTAGGAGTTTCTCTGTTTGGGTCTCTTTCAGGAGGTGATCAGTGGATTCTTTCAGTATTTATTTCCTCTGGTTTTAGAGTATCAGTACAGTGTTCCTTGATAATTTAATGGAAGATAATATCTAGGCTCTTTTTTTGAATGGCTTTCAGGTAGTCCCATAATTTTTAAATTATCTCTCCTGGATCTATTTTCCAGGTCAGTGGTTTTTCCAATGAGATGTTTCACATTACCTTCTATTTTTTCAAACTTTTGATTTTGTTTTCTAACTGCTTGGTTTATCTCATAGTCATTCATTTCCCTGAACTCAATTCTCTCTTTCAAAGAACTATTTTGTTCAGTGAGCTTTTGAACCTTCTCCTTTATTTGGCTAATTCTGCTTTTTAAAGCCTCCTTCTCCTCGTTGGCTTTTTGGACCTCTTTTTCCAATTGAGTCAGCCTCTTTTTAAAGGTGTTATTTTCCTCAGCATTTTTTTGGTTCTCCTTTAAGCAAGCTGCTAACTCGCTTTTCAAGTTCTTCTACTGCCTGAGCGCAGTTTAAGTTCCCTTTGGAAGCCCTGGAGGCAGGGGCTTTGACTTCCTGTGACAGTATGCCTTGTTCTTCTTCATCCTAAGGGATGGGAGGAGCCACCTGTTCACCAAGGAAGTAACTTTCTATGGTCTTATCTTTTTTCCCATTTTGGGGCATTTTCCCAGCCAGTTACTTGACTTCTGAATCCTTTGTCAAGAGGATAGTGCTATTGTCTCTCCTTTCCCCAGTGCTGTGTTCAAGGCTGAGAATAGACTCAGTTGCTGGATTTCCCTGGGGCTTTGGCTGGGGGCAGGGCCGATGCTCAGGGCTGAAGTTTCAATCAGCTGCTCCTTACTGCCAGAGGCTTTAAGATGAGCTGCTTAGACAATGGACCTAGGGCTTCTTCTGGTCACTGTAGCTGCTGCTGCCTCTTCTGTGGCTTGGGGCTATTGCTAGAGGAACCCCATTCCCTCTTGCCCAGCTGGGAAAGCCTCCTACACTGACCTTCGAAGTTTCCTTTGTTGCTTGTGAGTTGCCGTCTCTGGGACGTTCCCTGCTGGGAACTCTGCCCTGGAGGTCTGTTCAGGTCCTGTTCCTCCCAGTGCTGCATGGGCAGGGCTGGGCTCAGCTCAGCATCCTGTGTGATAGACCTTTCCTTCTGGCTGGAAATTTCTTTTGCTCTGTTGTTCTGTGGCTTCTGCTGCTCTAGAATTTGTTGAGTCATTTTTCACAGGTATTTTGTGGGCTGTGGGGGAAGTGCTAGAGCATATGCATCTATCTACTCTGCCATCTTGGCTCTGCCTCCCTAATTTATAATTCCTTAAGATCTGGTTTCTAATACCACAGTGCCACTGAAATTACTTATTCCAAGGTAACTAACGACCTCTTAAGTACTAATTCAATGGTCTACTCTAAATCTTCATTCTTCACATCTCTGCAGTAGTGAACCCTGTTGACTGTATAATTCTCTGTATACTCTCTTTCCTGGTTCCTCTCCTATCTTTCTGTATAATCCTCAGTCTCTTCTGCAGTCATACCTGTGTCCTGACTATACTATTCTGCCCTGGGCCACCTTCTGTTTTGGTTACTTCAGGTCCCATGAGTTCACTGATCTTTTACCAACTTACACGATTAGCCTTCACATTTCCTTTGTGCTACAATTTACATGATCAACTATGGCTGGACACACAAGTTACTCAACCTTTCTGAGCCTTTTTCTTCACTTCTTACAATGAGCGTCATAATAATAATCATCACTCGAATGGGAGCAATTTCAACCAAGACATGTCCAAAATAGAACTTCTCTCATTTCCTAGTAAAACTCATTTTTCTTATTAATTGTCCTATCTATATGGAAGACAACTAGCTGTACAAGCTTCGAGTCATCTTTGCCTCTTTACTCTGCATCACTTTCATATCTAATCAATTGCCAAGACTAGTGAATTACAACTCCAGTTTGTGCAACAGACTGCCTTTTTATCACTACCACTCAGAGCTGGGTCACACACTCCCTCCTTCACAAGAATGAAGGAGAAAATAGCACCTGAAAGATCTGAATAATGTAAAATGGAGAGGAAAGGGAAATGGGGGAGTTTGTGGTGAAAAGCATTATGTTTTTTTAGTGAAGCATGAGAATAAGCTATATATAGGAAATAACTGAAAGAGAGAAGGCACTAGAATTAAGAGGAGTTGGGAAAGCCTTCATGTAGAAGATGGGATTTTAATTGGGGCTTAAAGGGAGCCAGAGAAGATAGTTGGTAGAGATGAAGAGGGAAAGAATTCCAGACACGGGAGAAAGTCTGAGGCTGAGTGTCTTGTTAGTGCAACAGCAAGGAAGTCAGCATCACTAGATTGAAGAGTACATAGCAGGGAATAAGATGTAAGAAGATTCTTGCCACTCAAGTCTTGTCTACACAGCTGTCAAATTGATTTTCCTTGAAGTACAAGTCTGACCAGAGCACCCACATCGAGTCTAACTATGTCACTCTCCTTTCTTAAACTCTATTGGTTCCTTATTGTACGTAGGATAAGATACAAACTCCTCTGTTTTGCATTTAAAATCACTAACAATGTAGCTCCAAAGGATCCTACGAGACTGACTTCACATTATTCATTCTCATACATGCTGTGTACAGCCAAACTGTACTACTTGCTATTCTCCATACAATGATATCCCTTTTCCCAACTCCTTGTCTTCATATAGGCTGTCCTCATACTAGGAAAGCTCTCCCCTCAGCTCTTTGAATCCTCTGCTCCCTTCTAAGTGTGACATTCTACAAAGATCTTTATGTATCACTCCAGTTGCTAGTAGAGCTCCCCACTCCAACTCAAATTACTTAGTATTTACTTTGCATATGATTTTCTAAGGACATTGTGTTCCCAACAAGAGAATGTAAGCTCCTTGAGAGTACAGAATGTTTTGCTCCTTGTCTTTGTATCCCCAGTATCCCATGCAGTGCTTAGTGTATAGGAGGCACTACTTGCTGAAATGAACTGAATGTGAAGGAAATCAATCCAGGAGGTACAAAAAGCTCTCAAAAATGAAATTCTGAATATATAAACAGAAACAATGCCAAGGAAGAGAAAATGTCTATAAAATAAATGTGTATTCATAGGAACTCCACAACTAAACGAGATTTTTTAAGACAAGTGAATAAGATTGAAGCAAAGGCTGGTAACAGAAAATTAATACAAACATATGCCAGTCCTTTAAGACTAGTGTTAAGAAGAAGTAATTAAACACAATGAAACCTTGTTAGGAAGGTTGTGAAATAAACAGGTACACTTGGACATCTCACACATTTTTATAGTTATTATGCATGGAATTTCTCTTCCTATTTCTTGTGATATAGATGTTAGAAACATAGTCAGCCAACCAACAAGCATTTATTAGGCATTTACTTTGTCAGGTACTTTGCCAAACCCTGGGGATATAGAAAAAGGTTAAAAACACTGTTTGTGACTTCAAAGACCTCTCATTCTAATGGAGAGATGTGTAAATAATTAACTATATATAAGACACACACACACACACACACACACACACACACACACACAGCAGCACTTAGCAGGGTGTCTGGTACATGGTTAAGTACCTAATAAATGCTTGTTGACTTCCTGATGGTTGCTAATAAAGAATAGAAAAAAGATGATGGATGAATCTCATACCTATCTGAAAAAAAGATAATCCTACCTCTTATTTGCCAGATATGCCTTTCCCCTCAACTTCTTTTCTGCTTCTACTGCTATAATTAATGAGAAATTTTACAGCTATATAAAATAATAGAGATGACAGACATACTTACTTTACCCCAATCATATTGAAAAGAATTCTAGTGTTTCTCCATTACAGAATGAAATCTACTTAAGCACTCTGTACTAATAGAAATATGACTACAAAAACTCTTTAAAGAAATCAAGGAAGATTTAAATAATTGGATATAAAAAATATTCATGGTCAGGTCTTGCCAATATAGTAAAATGATACCTTCCAAAATAATTTACAGATTAAGTGTCTAATTAAATTACCAATGTACTACTATACAGAACTACACAAAATAATTGATATGGAAAAACAAAAGGTAACAAAAAAAATTCAAGGGAAATAATGGAAGGGGAAAAAAATAATTTGGGGTCCTTAGCAGCGTTTCGAACTATGCTATAAAGTAGTAACGTTCAAAACTATTTGGTACTTCTTTTTAAAAAAAAAAAGCAATTAAGCAAGACCTAGAAGCAACTAAACACTATAACATTATGTTCAATAAACTCAAAGATACCAACTGTTGGGTTACTGACTCCTTACTGGACAAAAACTTGGAAAAACTGGAAAACACTCTTGGTCTACAGCAGCATTCAATACTGTATTCACAAAACAGAAATTCTGATTACATAAAAATCTTTGGTTTATTTATCTTCTCAGTCTTTCTCCTTTAATTTACCTCAAACCACCACCAAATTACTTATATCTTTATTTAGTGCCATTTCTTTTTTTTAACAACCTTTCTCCAGCCCTGAATTTTCAGTTAAAACTCCTGATCTTGGGCTAAAACTCTCTGGTCTCATTCTGAACTTTTGTTTCATAAATATTAATTTTTGGAATGAGAACTTGGCACTTAGAATCCATTTTCATTAAAACTTGGGGTTAGGTCCTAAAGCCAATCCCACATGCACCACAAATGACCAATATGATTTCAAATACAGTAATTTTTTTAAAAGATAAGGAACTTGATTAGTAACTTTTTCCTTTAATCATTACACATGCATAAATACCTTTTAAAGGATAGAATTATGATAGTTAACACTTATAAAGTACTTTAAGGTTTGTGGAGTGCCCATATATTATCTCATTTGGTCCTCACCACAGTCCAGTGAGTATAAGTGCCATTATTATCCCCATTTTGAAGATAAGGAAACTGAGGCTAAAACAGATTAAATTACTTTGTAGGGCCACATACACAGCTGGTAAATGTCTTAGGTAGAATTAACATGATCTAGAATCTAAAAGACTAATGATATAGGAATAAGTTTTTAGAGGTGGGAAGAGATGTATAAGGATTCTTGCAAGGAGAGAAAGGGCACTCTGAAATGTGGAAGTTAACTAAGTAATGTTTTCTATCCTCCTGTTTTCCAAGAGAGGAAAAAAGTCAAATTTCTACCTTTCTTTCAAAAAAACCAGAGCTCCTCGGTTTCTTATCTTACTAGTTGTACTCGTGCAAAAGCAGTTCAGCGAGCCTCTCTACCTACAATAGATTCTAATCAAGACAAAGCAACCGAGATTATTCAGTGGCATTATCTATTTTTTAACACTACTAAGGATGAGAAAAATGAACTACGGAGATACAGGACTAACATTTTTGAGAAAACAGACTTTTAGTACACAACTATTAATAATAACACACATGCATGTGGTATTTTTGTCACAAAGTGCACACACACACTTCAACTGATTTTTACAGCAGCCTTGTGAGGTATGTGTTATAGATATGAGCTCTTTTAAAGATGAGAAAACAGGCTAAGAAGAAAAATGACTTGAGCAGGATAACACATCTAGGATGTATCACAGGTGAGTTTCATACCCCTATGTTCCTGTTTCTAAGTTCAGTACTCTATCTACTAGTCAAAGCTGCCCTTTCTCTAATCACTCAATTTCAAGGAAAGAAATCTAGAAAGTTTTAAAACACTTAAACCAAGTCCAGGAAAGACACAAAGAAACTGATCAAAGACAGGGAAGATAGAATAGCAAGGGAACAGCCAAAGGGATTGATAATTAACTGCTACTGTGTGTGTATGTGTTGTGTGTGTTTAAAGCAGCAAAGGAGATCTGTTGTGAAAAGTATCTAGCAAGATGAAAAGGGCAGTGACCACAAAAAAAAATTTCTTTATGACTGATGAACCAAGTAATAATATTTAGCTAATTTTAAAGATAACTTGTAAATCTATTATAGTTAGAGGCAATAAAAAACAAGAGGATTAAACCAGCTAGTTGCTAAATGTTTCTGTACTTTGACAAAAGGGGATCAACACAAATCTAGGGCCTCATCCTCACCTTTTTAAGTTCAAGAACATTATTTTATACGCAGATTTATTTGGAGGTATTGTGTATCCATTTATCCTGAAAAATGCATGCTGATTATATAACAAGGAAAGGTCAAATATAACAGATGTCAGATTTTCTACTCTTGACTTTCCTAATACTGTTCTTTCTTAGTTTTACTTCTCTACCTGTGTGAAAACTCCTCAAATTCCTTTGATGGGTTATCACCTTTGTCTGAAACATTTATTTTCTCCAGTTGTGTCTAACTCTTTGTGATCTCATTTGAAATTTTTTTGGCAAAAGATATTGGAGCGGTTTGCTATTACCTTCTCTAGCTCATTTTACAGATAAGGAAACAGAGAGAAAAAGGGTTAAGTGTCTTGCCCAGGATCACACAGCTACTATGTGTAGTGGTCAGATTTGAATTCAGGAAGGGAAGTCTTTCTGACCCCAGGCCCAGCATTCTATCCAGTGTGCCACCTAGGAGGTGTTTTCAAAGGTTCATCTCTTTCTTTCTCTACATACTTCTCTTGGTAGACTCAGTTCCCATTGATTATATATAAATGATTTATAAATCTACATCTAGTATATTTAATTCTAATCTCTCTTCTGAACTCTATTTCTTTTACCAACTTCTGGATATCCTTACCTGAATGTCCTATAGACACCTTAAATTCAGTATTTCTAAAATTGTGTTGTAAAATGGAACACCCTGCATTTCCCCTAAAACCCATCTTGCCTGCATACTTCCTCATGGTTGTGGACAGTCCTATTTCTACTTGGCTACACTCACACCACCTTGGAGTGTGTCTCTTTCTTCTCTCTTTTCCCTTACATCTATTAACTTCTCAAAAGTGTTGTCAATTTCACCTCCATACCCTCGCCCATATTCTTCCCCTTCTTTTGATTCACACACAATCTCCACCTTACTTCAGGCCCTCATCATGTCCACTTTAACAGCCTCCTATCTAACTGGGTCTCCCTGCTGTCTGTCTCTCCTCTTTTCAATCCATCTTCCATATAGCTGACAAATTAATGTTCCTAGAATAAAGATCTGACCATGCCAGGGGATCACAGGATCATAGATATGGTGCTGGTAAAGGACATTGGAGATCATCAAATGCAACCCCTTTGTTTTATAGATAAGGAAACTGAGACCAAGAGGGATTAATCAACTTTCCCAGGGTCATTCAGCTAGCATTTTTGAAGTAAGATTCACCTGCTTACTCAAAAACCTCATGGTATTGAAATCTCTCCAAAATCTGGCTCTAGGTAGTCTTTTAGTCTTTTCCCCCTCCACATTGTTTCCCTTTACACTCTGCATTTCAGGCATGTCTTTCCACAAATGTTTTCCCATGGCTGGAATAAAGTCCTCACTTTCACCTCAGAGAATGCCTAGCTCCCTTTAAAATATAGGTTAGGTGTCACTTTTGACATCAGTTGTTTCCTGATTCCCCAATTATTAGTACTCTTAAAATTACTTTGTATTAATTACCATATATACTTGCTGATGGAGATGCTAGAGACATCTGCAGCAATATGAGCAAGGATTACTTTGCTTTTGCACGCCTAGCATCTTATATATAGCATAGGTGTTTAAATCAAATTTATCAAACATTTTTGACTTTGGGATAAATCAAATGCCTTAATCCAGAAGGTTCACAGAATAATGTGACTTTCATACTTCCTGAACCATCAGTTCCAAGAACTAGTTTTTTGAGAGCAGTAGTAATATACAAAGAACCAGTACTGTCATACAAATATGAAGAGTTCAATGTTAAATGGGGGGGAGGCAGGAAGATGAATAAGGTATACTTGAAATAAAAAGTTTATTTTCTATTTGGTTCTAAGTAAGGAATATTGTTTCATTTTACTAGACATGGTTCATAAGATGTTCTATATTTGAAGTCATTATTAGTAACAAACTGTAAAACAAATAAGTAATCTATTAAGAGAAAAAAACCCTAGCTTTAAGAAACTAGATGTGAGAAAATGAGCAGAAATATTTCCTTTGAGTAGTACGCCCTGAGTTTTGGAGCTACAGGGAAAAGTAAATAAAATTATATCTCCTTTTCTTTCTCTGATTCTTTTAATATTGTGTTGTCTGACAGAAGACTGATGAGAGATCTGAGAAACAAGGGGCTAAGCAGGTAAGGCTATGGCAAATCAAGTAACGACCATAAAGAAGCTTTTAGAAGATAAATTTTTGTGGTCAAGCTAACAGAGATCCCAGGGAGTCACACAAAAATCTCAGGATGGGTTACATACTAAATTAAAATTTTGAATTATAGAAGTTATCATTCCTAATCAAAGTCTATATAGAAGATCAGATTCAGCTACAACTGATAATCCTTCAGGAGGTACCAAACTATCTTCCAATTTGATCATATTACCTTGTGATTAAATACAGTAGTTGTTCAATGTTTACTTTTAACTTTTAATAAGAATTCAGAGAATAGGGATTAGAATTTTAGCTGTTATTTGTGAGTTGTGAGACCACAGGATAACCAAAAACTCTTTGAGCCTCAATGTCCTTGTCTGTAAAATGAAGGAGTTGAAAAACCTCCAAGATGTCTTTCAATTCTTAAGTCTTAATGTCTTATGATATACATTTGATTAAAAGTTGAGAGGAGAGGCAGGAAGAGCATGTTAATCTACCTCAACTAAACATGCCTAAGCATTATTTTTACTTCTTAAGTCACCTCATGGAAGCAGATCAGATTTACAGGAACAACTTCTTAAAGTGCCTATTTGGCAAATTAGAATGATAGCAAATGCCACAGCATATATGACAAAGTTCAATTACTGGAAGGTTTTACATAGAATGCAAGTTAATTCTGCACGGCAAAACACGAGCAATTCAAGGGTGACTGACCTAGTTCTTTGAATTTAATAAGACCAACATAATATTTGAGACACTTTTTGAAATGAAAAATCAAAGCAGGGGCTTGGACACTGGTACCTAAGATTAAAAGTCTTGAACTTCATTCGTGTTTATCCATTTTGTTCTGTGTGAATCTACTCTGATATGTTTTCTTAGTTAAAAATTAAGTTTCACATGTTATAAATTATATCTTACAGTTTCATATATTAATGTGTACATAAATACACAGAATTCTAGATTCTTTTGATATGGTAATATTTTATAATTCACATATAGGTCAACATGGGATGTATACTGGTGTTAAAAGATAGGCTTTGTGTTGGAGCTACTTGGGATGGATGGGATTAATGCTTGGCTTTCACAAGTATTTATTAAATATCTACTATGTGCCAGGTACTCTACTAAGCATTGAAATACAAAGACAAAAATGAAGTGTCCCCTGACCTTGAGGAACTAGCAGTTAGCATACTGACAGGAAACACATACAAATGAGTAAACACAAAATAAACCCAAGGTAACTGGAGTGGGGGAATACCCATATAGAAGGTGGCATTCATATGAGTTTGGAAGGAGGGTAGGGATTCTAAGATGTGAGGGTGAAAAAGGAATGCATTCCAGGGCTGGATGACAATCAGGGGTGACACACTGAGATAGGAGACAGGAGACAGAAGACAGAATGCCCTATTTGAGAAGCTGAAAATAGAACACTTGACTGAAGAGTACACAAAGGTGAGTAACATGCAATGTAGGCCTAGAAAGACAGGCTGAAGCCAGATTGTAAAATGCTTTAAGTGCCAAAGAAGTTTGTGTTTGATCTAGGAAGTAGCCACTTCAGTTTTCTGAGAGGGGAAGTGATGTGATCAGACTTGCGTTTTAGGGACATCACTGCCAACTGTATGGAGGTTAGATTGAGAGAAGAGACTTAAGATAGTAAGTCATTACAACCGTCCATGGAAGAGGTTGTGAGGGCATGAACTAGAGTGTTTTGGAAATGGAGAGAAAGGGACAGATGTGAGATGTGGAGGTAGAATCAACAAGATCTGACAATTACAAAGGATGGAGACGAGAGAGACTGAGGAATTAAGGATAACTTGAAAGTTGTTAACCTGCATGACTACAGTGATGGTGGGTCCCCTAGAAAGAAATAGAAAAACAAGGAAGAAGAGTGGGTTTTGGGGAAAAAGGTACTAAGTTCTGTTTTGAAGATTCCAAGTTGGAGATCTATGTAGATAGCTGTTCTGCTGGAAATGTTCAAAAGGCAGTTGTTAACATGGGCTCATCATCAGAAGGTTGGCACAGCACGTTCAAAAAGACTTATTTTTGGTAGCATGGGGAAGTTTTTGGATTTACATTAATAGAGGATGTACCCACAAAATGAAATCACAGATCTTCTGAAGCACCTAAGTATATGTACAAACTACATCCACTGACAACATTACTACTTGAATATTTCCCAGTTCCATGATAACACTGCCATGGGACACTCTTTCTACAAGTATAAATAACAAATGCTGAGCCCACACTCAATGCTATAGGTAAATAGCTTTTCAAAAACACAGGGTCTCTTCCACAGTATAGATAACTGTAAAAGTCCCTGATAATTCAATGTGTTCACTAAGTGATGGCGGCTAAAATATTCCAAGAGGAGAACAATGAAAAACAAAGCCGGCTCTGGTACCAATTCTAATGCTGGGTCACAGGTAAAGGGCAATCATCTGACAAACCATGACAAAAAGCAGAATCGATGAATATTTTTTAAACATGAGGTAGATGCAATGTACTTTTGCTATACTTACTGTATCCCATATCTGAAGCTTTATCTGCTTTCCATCAATAGTTATCATTCGAGCACCAAATTCTACACCTGAATAGAATTAAAAAAAAAAATTTTCATTCACAAACTGGTAGGAAAGTATCTGTTTAACATTACAAAGCTTTTTAATGTAAATTTACACATTCAAGCAGTGACATGCTATGTGCTACACAGATCATTTAGTCAAAGAATATATATATCATAAGGCAGAAGTGCTGACAATAGTCAATAAACATTTATTAAGCACCTACTGTGATCCAGGCATTATGCTAAAAGCTGGGGATATAAAGAATGGTAAAAGACAACAATCCCTCCTCTCAAGGGCTTCATGGTCTAATGGGGGAGACAATATGCAAATAACTCTACACAAGCTATATACAGAATAAAGAGGAAGTTATCAACAAAAGGAAGGAATCTGAATGAAAGGGGATCAGGAAAGGTTTCTTGTAAAAGGTGGGATTTTAGTTAGGACTTGAGAGAAACCAGGAGGTGGAAATAACGGAGAGTATTCCAGGTATGAGGGACAACCAGTGAAAATGACCAAAGTCTGGAGATGGAATTTTTTGGGTGAGGCTGAAAAGTACTTTGTGTGTTTGGGGGCAATTAGGGCTGGGGTGTTGGTGGCATAAGAAGATTGGAAGACAGGTAAGGTGCAACACTGGACAGGAAGGAGGTAAGGGACTGGTTACAAGGACTCCGAATGTAGTATTTTATATCTGATCCTGGAGGTGACAGGAAGCCTCTGGAGTTGAATAAGTACAAGGGTGACATGATCGGACCTCAACTTTAGGAAGATCACTTTGACAGCTGAATGGAACATGGTCTGGAAGAGGAGAAAAACTTGTGGTAGGTAGACAAATCAGAGGGCTATCAGGCATGAAGAGATGAAGGTCCACACCAGGGTAATGGCAGTGTCAAGTTGGAAGCATGTTCAAGAGAGATGATATGAAGAGAGAAGCGACAGGACTTAGGAAAATGACTGTATATGGGAAGTAGAAGAAAGTGAAAAGTCTAGGATGATTCAGTTTTTGAGATTAGGTGATTAAGAGAATGAACACCCAGGTGGTACAGTGAATGGAGCACCAGCCCTGGAGTGAGGAGGAACTGAGTTCAAATCCAACCTCAGAAACTTACTAGCTGTGTGATCCTAGACAAGTCACTTAACCCTGTTTGCCTGAGTTCCTCATTTGTAAAATGACCTGGAGAAGGAAATGATAAATCACTCCAGCATCTTTCCCAAGAAAACCTCAAAGGGGTTGGATACAAGTGAAACAACTGAACAACAATTGAGAGAATGGTGGTAAGCTTAAGAGTAATAAAAAAGGTAGGAAGAAGTTAAAGTTGGGCAAGGAAAATGCTAAATGCTGGATAAAGATACAAAAGAAGGCAAAAGACAGTCCTTCCATTTGAAGATCTCGCAATCTAATGGGGGAAAACAACTTGCAAACAACTACATACACACAAATTATGCACAGAATAAACAGGAAATAAACAACAGAGAGAAGGTAGTAGAATTATGGATTGGGAAAGCTTTTAATAGAACATAGGATTTTACCTGGGACTTAAGGGAAGCTAGGAGGTAGAGATGAGGAGGGAAAACATTCTAGGCAAGGGAGGCAGTCAGTGAAAATGCATCCAGAAATGAAGTATCTTGGGCAAAGGATAGCAAGGAGTCAGTGCTACTGAACTGAAAAATATGGCAGGGGTGGTATATAAGGTCTAAGAAGACTGGGCGAGGGATGAGTGGGGTGGGGGGAAAGAAGACGCTAGATTATAAAGAGCTATTTTTTTCTGATCCTGAAAAGTTACTGAGAACTCTCAGTGGACAGCTTTACATGATACTCATGGTTAGTGGACACAACCCGGATTAAGATCCAGCAATGGAAACTGAGGAGTTATTAGATAACTAGAAACTCAAAAGAGTGTAGTGTCAAGAAAACTATACAGAGCAGGGAAGAGAGTGAGTGATCAATCATGTCCAAGCATGCGGAAAAGTCAAGAAGGGTGAGGATAGAGAAAAAGCCATTAAGTTCGGCAATCAAGTACTGGTTATCCTGGGAGAGAATAATTTCAACTGAATGATAATGATAAGATCAGACTTTGGAATTACAGAGTTAAAGAGTTAAAAGTGGATGCACCTTTTGTAGGCAATCTTCTTAATATCTCAAAAAGATCATAAAAATGGGGAAAAGACCCACATGTACAAAAATATTTATAATAGCTTTTTTTGTGGTAGCCAAGAACTGGAAATTGTGAGAATGTCCATCAACTGGGGAATGGTTGAACAAGCTGCAGTATATGAATGCAATGGAATACTATTATGCTTTAAGAAAT
This sequence comes from Notamacropus eugenii, assembly GCF_028372415.1. NCBI lineage: Eukaryota > Metazoa > Chordata > Mammalia > Diprotodontia > Macropodidae > Notamacropus > Notamacropus eugenii. The sequence continues at coordinate 279,736,939 of NC_092875.1, read as the reverse complement.
GATGAACAGGCGGACTTCAAAAACACATGGAAAGACTTATATGAACTGATGCTGAGTGAAAGGAGCAGAATCAGGAGAACACTATACTCAGTGTGTGCAGACTGATTTTGATGGACTTAGCCCTTCTCGGCAATGCAAGCCCCTAAAACAATTCCAAAAGACTCATGATGGAAAATGTCATCTACATCTAGAGAAAAAACTATGGAGTCTGAATACAAAGAGAAGCAGACTGTTTTCTTTTTTGTTTTTTTTCTCTTTCTCATAGTCCCTCCCATTTGTTCTAATTCTTCTACACAATATGACTAAAGTGAAAATATGCTTAATAAATGTATATGTAGAGCCTATATCAGACTGCAAGCCAGCTTGGGGAAGGGCAAGAGGAGGGAGGGGAAGAAAACTTAAAATTTATGAAAGTGAATGTTGAAAACTTTTCAACTTATTTTTTAAAAAGGTCTTCTTAAAGGGTTTAACCACAAAAAACAAAGAGGGGGGATGACAGTGATAGGGGGTGACAGATAAAGGGAGGGGGTTTTTGAGGATGGACATTTCTAGGCTGCAGCAGCCAACAGACAGGGAAAGAATAAAAATAAGTGACAGAGTGGGAATGAGAGAGGGAGAAATCTGCTGAAGAAAAAGGGATAGCCTTGGCAAGGAAAAGGGCCCCCTCATTATGTGAGGCAGGGATGAAAGAAGAGATAGTGGGAGAAGGAATGTGATTGGTATGAGAAGGCGAGAATAGGGAGCTCTCAGGGAATGGCCTCATTTTTGCACTAAGATGAGGTAATGATCTTAGCTGAAAGGGTACAGGGAAGGAGAGAAATGGAAAATTTGAGGGACAAAAAGGTTTAGAAGAGCAGCTGTGGTGAATGGGATACTAAATTAATTAACGAGCTGCAAAAGAATTGCCTTGTAGCAGTGAGGGCTCAGTTGATTTTGTGTTACATAAATTTTTAGTGGATTCAATCAGCAAGGTTTCATAACTTTACATAGCTTCTCTCCCCACCCACCCCTTTTTAAATTGTTTTAAAGCAGCATATATGTATGGTGTGAAGATAGAGATACTGGGAGCAAACTTGCATGGCAAGTTCAGCAATATGATAAGGGGAAAAAGAAATAAGAACAGCACAGAGTTAAAGGGGAAAGAGTGTAGCTAGTGTAGGGGTTATGGCCTTGGAAAGAACCAAAAGGTTGAAAGACTGAAAATTATAGTCTGGACTAAGGACTGTGTTTAGGGTTGCAAGGCAGAGGAGGAGGTGAAATGATGATAGACTATGATCAGAAGAGAGAAATTCATAGTTCCTAAACATGGAAATGGTACATTTGTGGATGATGGCAAGATCCAAGGGTATGACTATCTCAGTGCATGGATGAAGTGAAATAGAATAACAGGTCATACGAAATGATCAAATTGAGGAACTGTGAGTTAGGGTGTTTTCGGATCTATATGTATGCTGAATTCCTTTGGTATGAAGGCAGGCACCGAATTCACTGAGCAAAGAACAGGAATATACTGGAGAGAAGTAGACAACAGTTACCAGAATTTGAACTGGGTGATAGATACGGAAGCAGTGAACCTCAAAAGAGAAGAGATTATTGAGCAATAGTGGTAGAGGAAAAACTTGGATGTGGCAGTGAGGAGCAAGGACTATTCCAACTCCCTCATCTTGACCAGTGAATCAAGGGGAATGAAAGTGAAGCTAGGAAGTCAGAGAGGCTGTGTCATCAAGAGGCAGTCAGGCATCTGTGGAAGCCTGAAGATGAAAGTCAGTTTGTTGCTTATGTAGTACTCTAGAAAGCTGTGTGGAAGTAGTGTGTAGCAGTGTGTAACTTTATGGTGGGATTTTGTGAGGACTGGGCTAAATGGAATGGGGGAATAAGGGATTGGGCAATGATGAACAATGATGAATCATTGTGACGGGTAGGGTCTGACCAAGTGGAGTTTGTCAAATCACTGAGGAGGACTAGGTAAGAAATAGAGAAATTAGGAAATAATTTTAAAGGCATATTAATCAAATCCAATGCATTTTATGGATAACTGAAGAAGTAGTAGTAGGGGTAATACAGTAATTCTTCTAATAATAGTAGCTAGCATTTATATAGTGGTTTTAAGGTTTACAAAATTTTTATAAATTAGCTATGTAAAATATTATCTTATTTTATCCTCATGATAACCCTGGGAGATAAATGCAGATGAGGAAAACTGAGGTATCCACTACACCGCTAGCTACCTATTTAACAAACACACTGACAACACAAGAGAACTTTGAAAAATTATTCAAATATAGCCATTTCTTTGAAAGTACATATAAATTTTTTTCCTAAATCACTACTGATCAGTGAAATGCCAATTAAAATAACTCCGAGGTATCGCCTCACATCTATCAGGATTGGTTTATATGACAAAAAAGGGAAATGATAAATGTTGGAGGGGATGTGGGAAAATTGAGATACTAATGCACTGCAGGTGGAGTTATGAACTGATCCAACTATTCTGGAGAACAATTTGGAACCATGATCCCAAAGAGCGATAAAACTGTGCATACCCTTTGATCCAGCAATATCACTATTAGGCCTGCATCCAAAAAGATTTTTAAAGGGGAGGGGGAGGGAAGAAGAACCTATATGTACAAAAATATTTATAGTACTTTTTTTTGTGATAGAAAAGAATTAGAAATCAAGGGGATGCCCCTTAATTGGGGAAAGGCTAAACAAGTTGTGGTTGTTTTCAATGGATTTCAATGGAATATTATCGTGTTCTCTAAGAAAAGACAAGCAGGCAGATTTCAGGAAAAACCTAGAAAGACTTATATGAACTGATGCAAAGTGAAGTAAATAAAACCAGAAGAACACTGTACACAGTTAACAGGAATACTGTTAAGATATTCTCAGCAATACAATAATCTAATACAAAGGACTTGTGACGAAAAAATGCTATCCACACATCCAGAGAAAACTCTGATGGAGTTCTGAATAGAGACTGAAGCATACTATATTTCACTTTACTTTCCTCACGGGTTTTTTTATGTATGACTAATATGGAAATATGTTTTCAATGATTGCACATGTATAACTTCTATCAAACTGCTTACCATCTCTGGGAGGGAAAAAAGAGAGAAGGGAGAGAACTCGAAACTCTAAATTTTAAAAAACAAATGTTAAAAATTGTTTTTATATGCAATTGAGGAAAACATTATAAAAAAGAAAGTATATATATATGAAAATGTGTAAGTTATAAGACACTGTGTTCTTAATTCTCAGGGAAAAGTACCAATTTCAGTAGAACATTAATAAGTAGAAATTACAAGAATTTGTTAGGGTGAAAATTCTTCCTTTTGAAAACTGACAAAGTGTCAGTGGGTTGTCAAGCTTTCAACTTCAAATTTACTTCACTTAAAATTTCACTCTTACCCCTATCTATTTCTACAAACACCTCAAAAGAATTCTTACCAACAAAGTCAACAGAAATGAGACCTGCATTTGGATAATGTTATATATTTACCTGCGGTTTGATATTGTTATTTATTTATAAAGTCACATGAGGGTTCTTTTACATGCTTTTTTACTGATTTCAGAGTAACTTAAGTGAATGAAGAAGCATATATTAAACATTTATTTGTCATGCCTCTGTACTGGGTACTGGGGATATAAAGACAAAAATGAGTGGGCTTTGTTCTCAAGGAGTTTCCATTCAAATAGGAGATATAGCACATATCTGGGAATGGTAGCCAGGAAAGAGAGTTTTGGTTTGGGAAAATCACAAGGATGGTAAGGTCAAGATGAACAAACAACATGACGACGACAATGAAAATTTTTAAAAACAATTATGAAGTAACAAAGAAAATGACAAAGCTTTACATAAAATCATATTCTGGGGACAAACATTACCTTCCTCTATCTTTTAAAAGCTTCTAATGTGAAGCTGGCAAGCAAACTGTTACTTAATCGATTATCTGGGATCTTCTTGGGATAAGGACAAACTACTGTAGGTTAAAACCCTTGGAAAAGTGCTGAGAAACATGCAAAAACCATTTTGCATAAAAAGATGTTTTGTCAACTGATATAACTAGTCTAAATAATTTTTTTACTACAGAGATTCAAATCATGTTTTTTCATTATTATCAACCAAAATTCAGACATTTTTCTCTGTGACAGAATACAGGTGATTAATAAAATTCTACACTATCTTGTAAAAAAAATTTTTTTGCTATAGCTTTATGTATTTGCTCCTTACGTGTGATAACAGTTAACAGAGACTGTTATGCTGGGAAACAAAACAAATTCTTCAAAGTTCTAATTCAGCCTCTAAAAGTGAGGAAACAAGTAGTGGATGGTAACTTCAAAGAAATGACTATTTATGAAGATGATTCCCCCCAAAGGGGAATATCACATATTACCAAGTCATTAATATACACAAAATTTAGAGTAAGAATAAGAAAAACACACGAGGTCTTGGGGAACCAGACGTCACCCACACAGTTGTAAGGCCACCTAGTTTCAGAATCCCATCTCTCCATTGCCCACACCAGCAAATGGCTCCCCCAGCACTAATCTCAACTGGCATTTCTGGTGGAAGAAAATAAAGGTCACTTTTTTTCCCAGGCTATATAACCTGCTGCTGGTTTGTAACTATATTTAATTAATCCTTAATTATTGGGGCCTGCTCAATACCAAGATGCTCATAATGCTAATGTTTATCAAAATGAGTAACAGGAGAAAGCTATAAGAGAAAAGAGAAGATTCAAAGTAAATATTCCATAAGTAAAACAATTAAAATATTTACATAACTACTCTATTTCATGACAGATTGCAAGACAAAAATAAAACTACCATTAATAATATGAAAACAACTAAAGAGTACACTTACTAGCTAAGTGCAAATGATCTCCAAAATGCTTAATATCTGAAAAAATGAAACACCATATAGCCTAACAACTGTTTGGATTTGCTAGAAATTCATTCATACCTGGAACCCTAATCTTTGATTGTCCTCTATTCCTATATCCAATCAGTTCCCAAATCCTGTTTGTCTAAAATCTCTCTCATATCTACTCTCTCCTTTCCAATTCAGTGGATGTCTGAACTCTCATAATAATGTAACAGTTTACTAATGGGTCTTTTTCCACCTATTGCAGGCCTGCACAACATGCAGCCCACTAAAAGGATTTTGGACAGTCTGAGAAAAATGTAAAGGATATAAAAGAAAGTAAAGATTTAACAAGTACTTTCACTATTGTACCTGTCATGTAACTTGGTGGGTGGGTTACCACTGGGCACTCTTTTCTGTTTGTCATGTGACCTGTGACATCCAACCAACCATTACCAATCTGTGTCTAAAAACCTATCTGCAACCCAAAGAAGTTTAGCCTATTTTAATTTTGGCTCCTACCTGCCAAGCTGTGCAGATCTGATCTACTGTCTTCCTATAATATTAAGCTACTATTTGGTGGTATTTGTCCTTAATGCTCAAAGAGGACTAAACTGGTATCACTATGGTCAAGAAATAGTGTGTCCTACTACAGCTGATAAGATCAACATGAGCTCAGGTCAGGCACAAACAGTCCATATGAACATTTGAGTGGAGAGATGTCTCTAAATTTGTGCAGTTCTTGTTTCTTCTGAGCTACTGTGATTCTATGCAAAAGTTTTCGTACATTTTTTTTGTTTTGACCACAGAGCAGGATCCCTGCCTGCCACAGCAAGTAGGCCAGGGAAAGGTTAGGTGAAGCAGACAATCTTAAGGAAACTATTCTAGCCCTTTCCTCATGATAGGAGGTAAGCAGTGCAGTCCTTAAAAAAGACTCCAGAGGCAGATTTCAAAAAACTCTGGAAAGACTTAACATGAACTGATGCTGAGTGAAGTGAGAAAAACAAGAACATTGCACACAGTAACAATAACACTGTACAACGATCAACTATGATTGTCTTAGCTCTTCTCAGCATTACATTGATCTAAGACAATTTCAAAAGACTCAAGATGAAAAATGCTATCCATATCCAGAGAAAGAACTGATGAAGTGTGAATGTAGATTGAAGCATACTGATATCATTTTTCCTGTAGTTTTTTCCTTTTGTTCTGTTTCTTCCACATTATCGCACATGTATAACCTATATTAAATTGCTTGATGTCTTGGGGAGGGGAAGGAGGGAAAGAGAAAAATTTGGAACTCAAAATCTTTTAAAAAGTGAATGCTGAAAATTGTCTTTACATGTAAATGGAAAAAATAAAATATTATTAAGGAAAAAAAAAGACTGCTCAGACACCCAGAGGATTGCCAAATTCTTTCATTTTTTTTTCATTCTTTCACTGCTGTTTCAGTCCATTCTCAATGGACAACCGTATGCCTTGGGTCACCAATGTGCAGGGTTGTGACTACAACTCCTGGTGTATCCACACTTAACTGCTTCCTCACTTGCCTGTCACCACAGAACTTGAAGGTAGGTAAAAATGGTTAAATGGTATGGGTGATGTCTTTCGACTCACACATAAGTAAATAGTACCTACTCTGCAGGATTGTGAGGATCAAATGGGATATTTGTAAAAAGGTACTGGGCACAGCATGTACTCAGGCTGGGTCATTCCTCTTGGCTGTATACAGAACCTGTGCCAGGGAAGGGTCTTTGACTTCCCTGCCTATAGCCCTATATTAAGCTGGGCTGGACAAATGTCTGCATTTAATTTTTTTTCTGAATTTTCCCATTAGGATTCAGTCCAACACATTTTCTAGATCTGTTTGCAGGAGAAGGGAGAGCTAAATGAACAGCTTCCTACTACCTTGGCTCCACCCTCCAAAAGATACCACTTTTCAAGAAATCCTGTCTAGATCTATTCAAACCAGAGGGCAAAAAGAAAATAAAAAGAATCCACTGTTCATCTCCAAGGTGGAAAAATTTAAACATCCAGCAATGCTATTACCAAAATCCAGAGCTTCTAGAACAAAGGAGGAAGTACTATAAGCAGATACAAATAAAAGAAATAATTCAGATTGCCAAGGACCACACAAGGTTATGATGCAACTACATATAAGGAGATAAAAACTTAGACTATTATATTCCAAGAGACTGAAGATAAGGTTTACAACCAAGAATAACAATCTGCTAAATTGGGTGGGAAGGACCTTTTAACAGAAGATTATCAGGAATTCCAGAAGACTGAGATGAGCAGAAACTATGTATTGGAGCAACTGAAAGACACTAAATGATGATGATGTACTTCCATTCTGATAGGGGGAGAAAAATAATTGTTCCTTCAGAAGCCCATTGTCTTCAAAGGTCACAGATGGAGTTAAATAATCCTCTTTTGAGGATTTTAAGACAGAAAAGACAGAAACTTTTAAAAATAAAAGAAAAACAATTTAAAAACTACTAAATTGATAAAATTAAGTGCTAGTTTTAAACAAAATAATTAATTTGACTTTTTTGAGGGAAAAATCCAATTACCAATAGGAAGAATAAACAAAGAGAATATAGAGGAAACTGACAAAAAAAGTATTTTGCCCAACTACATGCCAATAAGACTGATAACTTAAAAAACACAAAATCTTTATAAAATCAGCAAATACTCAAGATTATCAAAGCAAGAAGTGAAAATTTACATAAATCAAACCCAGAAAAATTAATTGAACAAGCCATAAATAAATTGCCAAAGAATAATATAAAACAGGTCCAGATGGATTTATGAGTGAATTCCACTGAACATTCAAAAAACAACTACATCTAATATTACATAAATTCTGAAAAAACTGGTAAGGAGAAAATCCTGCCAAATTCTTTCCATAAAACAAAATATGGTCTTGATTCCTAAATCAAGGAGAGAGAATTCAGAGGAAAAAAAACTACAGACCAGTATCCCTGATTATCAATGTAAAAATATTGAATAAAATATTAGCAAAGGGGCTATAGTAACACGTTACAAATATTATACACTATGACCAAATTAGATTTATACCAGAAGTACAGTATTACTCAATACTAGGAAATAAGATAGATCCTATGCTAATGAGTAACCAAAACAATTAAGAATCATATTGATAAAGCAAAATAAAATCATAAGAATGAATGGACCTTTATTAATATGGTAAACAGAATACCTAGAAGCAAAAACTAGCATTATCTTTAATGGAGAACTACTAGAGACCTTTTCAATAAAATAGAGGATGTCCACTGTCACAACTATTACTTGATATAATGATGGAAATGCTAGCTATAGCATCATATAGAAATTGAGGCAAAGAAGAAACAAAATTATTGTACCACGGATACAGCACAGGACTTAAGACTTACAAAGACTTGAGTTCAAATCCTGACTTAAGATACTTGCTAGGTTTGTGACTTGACTGCTGCTTGCCTCAATATCCTCATCTGTAAAATGGGGATAATAATAACTCCTACCTCCTAGGGTTGATGTGAGGATAAGATGATACTTGTAACATGCTCTGCAAACCTTAAAGTGATATATAAATGTGAGCTATTATTCCAGTTACATTTGTAGATGATAATCTACACAGAGAACCCAAGAGAGACAACTAAAAAAATAAAGTGAAAACACTAACTTCAGCAAAATAGCCATATATATAATATAAAAATTATGTTTGCATTCATACTGTATATGTATTCTTATTTGCTTGTCTATATACGAGTTATCTCCCCCAGTAGAATGTGATCTCCTCAAGGAAAGGGAGTTTCCTTTTCTGTCTATCTTCAAAGCCTGGTATAGAGGTCAACAAACTATGGCTGGTGAGCCAAATCCAAGGGGAGCTAAGAATTGTTTTGCATTTTTAGAAACAATAAAGCTTCGTTTAAAAATGTAAAAAAAACATTCTTAGTTCACCTGGGTACTAAAACAGGCAAGAGCTGTAGCTGGCTGATCTTTGCCCTAGAAAAACGCTTGGCACATAGAAGGCAATTATTTCAAAACACTTATGCTTACTCATTTTATGCTATTCTTATCCATGTTTTTTATATGTTCAACAAAGGAAGTTCACTCAAGCTGACGCATATTTTCCAATAATATTTTATCACTTACCAATAGGCAGTGAAGTGGCACAGTGCATAAAGTGGGCCTGGATTCAGAAAGACCTAAGTTCAAATCTAGCCTCAGACACTTACTTGTCTGTGATCCTAGGCAAGTCACTTATTTGCTTTACTTTTCTCCTCTGTAAAATAAGGATAGTACCAGCACCTACCTCCCTATGTACTGTTTTGAGGATCAAATGAGATAATAATTGTAAAGTGCTTAGCACAGTGTCTGGCTCATAGCAGGTACTATATAAATGTTACCTATTATTATTCTACACAGAGAACTTTAGAATCAACTAAATTTTATTTGCAACAATAACTTTATCAAAGTGACACTATATAAAATAAACCCACACAAATAATCTTTTCTATATATTACCAAAGAAGAAATTCCATTCAAAATAACTATTTATACAACATTTACGATCTACCAAAACGGATACAACCCTATCAATAAACATCTCCAAATAAGTAGAAAGACATTATACTATCTAAATTAATTTTCTTATTCAGTGACATACCAAAAATTTAGGTAGGAAAAAATGATTAAAAAATCTGTCTGAAAGAATAAAACGTTACTTTTTTCTTGGAAAAAAAAATTCCAAGAGAAATAATGAAAAAAAATACAAAGAAAAGGGCTTCTTTTCTGGACTCATTTCATATTATTTAACTTGGTTCATTCTACATTCCAAACTGGACTATTTGCTATTCCCTTTACATGACAATCCATTTCCTGCTTCTATGCCTTTCTATAAGGCATATATATCTGGAATGTAGCCACTCCTTACCTCCAATTCTTAGGATTTCTCTAGTTTTCTTCAAAGCACAGATCAAGTGTGACCTACCTACTACACAAGGCTTTTCATGATCCACCAGTTGTTAGTGATTTTACCTTTTAAAAAGTAATCTGTATTTCACAGTCACAGAATTTTAGAGCTAGAAGAGACATCAGAGGGCACTTAGTCCAATACATACATGAACAAAATCATGTCCAGGACTTATTCATTCAGTCTGCCTGGGCACTTTCAATGAGGAATGCACTCACTCTCAAGATAGACCAATCCCACTTCTGTATAGCTCTCTGGGGAAGATTTTTCTGACTTCAAGCTTATTCTGCCTCTTTGTAACTTTTTTTCACCCATTTTGATTTGTCCTAGACTTCAAACTGAACAAGTCAAATCCTTCTTGAAATCAACAATCATTCGTTAAGCGCCTATTTTAAACCAAGCACTATGTTAAGTGCTTGTTTAAAGTGCAAAGAAGAAAGAGGGGAAAACAATTGAATGGGAGAGACAACATGCAAACAAGCATGTACAAACAAGATAGGCACAGAAAAAACTGGAGGTAATTTCAGAGGGAAGGCATTAGCATTAAGGGAGACCCAAAAAAGCTTCTTTTAGCTAGAATTTGAAGGAATCTAGAGAAACCAGGAGGCTAAGATCAGGAAGGAGAGAGGAGAAAATTCCAACCATAGCGAACAGCCAATGAAAATGCACAGAGTTTGGAGATATAAGTCTTGTGAGAGGAACAGCAAAGGAGGCTGGTGTCACTGGATCATAAAGTACACGAAGAAGAGTAATGTATAAGAAGACTAGAAAAGTAGGAGTCCAGGTTATGAACGGCTTCAAAACCCCAAAAGAAGATATATTTGATACTAGAGGTGACAAGGAGCCAGCTGAGTTTACCGAATAGAATGGGAAATATGGCCAGATTGTGCTTTAGTAAGATTAGTCTGACAGCTGAGTAAAGGGCGGTCTGGGGTGGAGAAAATCACGAGGCAGGGAGACAAACCAGAAAGCTATTGCTATAATTCAGGCTTACAGAAAAGAAGGCCTCTACCAAGGGGACAGCAGAATCCAAGAATAGAAGAAGGTATGTATGAGAGACGTAGTTTTGTCCTGAACATAAAAGTTAGGAAGGGGCAAGAAGGAAGTCCCAGGAGAAAGAATGAATTCAGTTTTGGACACACTGAGCTTAAGATGTCTATGAGATATCCAGTTCCAGATGTCCAACAGGCAGTTGGAAATAGGAAATGTTAAGTCAGGAAAGAGGTTAAGAGTTAGATAAATAGATCTGAGAATCATCTGTATAAAGATGATAGTTGAAATTATTTTAACATAGCTATTATACTCCTTTTTCTGCCTTCTTAAGCCTTCTCTGCTCCAGGTTAAATATTCCCAGTTTCTTCAGTCAGCTAATCAATAATCGCTCATTCAATAGTTACGACTAGCCATTTGTTAAGTGCCTACTATGTCTTTATAGCTTGGACCCCATTGCAGCAGCCAGTGACACGCAGCTTTTCCACTCTCTAACACCAAAACAATCTATTTGGAATATCTGTTGGCCATTAGCCTGACACCCATTCTTCTCTCTGGAAAGATTAGGTCTCAGAATTAAGTGCTCAGGCCAGAACTATGATGACTTGATCTTTTTCTTTTTCAGATATGTATATAATTGTATCTTCTAAAGTATTCATATATTTAATTATAGAAAACAAATGGAATTTAAACTAGGATGGGAAATTTTATATGAATCCCTGCTTTATTTCTTTGTAATTAGGCCTATATCTTAGTTTGTATCAGAGGTTCATCTTATTTCCATGTTTTTAATCTAGGAATGATATAAATAATAGTGGTATCAGATGATTTGGACTCATGAATGTTTGCCCTAATTTTGAAAGAGTTATAAAAAGTGTAGCCTCCCTCAAAATTCACAGCCCAGGAAATATTTACTATCTGTTTACATGCTATATCCTCCTCCCTGCCAACAGCAAGCTAATTATCCTTGAGAAGAACGTTTTTCATTTTTACCTTTGTATCCTTAGACTAACACACAATTTAAATTTTTAAAAAATTAAATCCCGTATTACAAACATGACCTCTTCTGAACTCACATTATTCAATGAATTATGTAAAGTTGTTTGTGATATACCTTCATCCTGTGAGTTTAGATAATGCAAAATCTTATATTTGAATTCAAAAAATTAACTTTGCAAAGGGCAAGATGGACAGCTGTCTAGAATGTCGTCAACTGAAAAAAAAAAGATATGGGGGTTTTAGTGAACTAAAAGTACATAAGTCAAGGGTATGATATGCCAGCCCCTGAAAAGCAAATCTAATCTTATATTGCATGAGATGAGGCACAATGCCTAGAACTAGGGCACTGACAGTCCTTAGTACACAAATCTGAGATACTGTATTCACTTCTGAGCATCACATTTTAGGAAGGACTTTGCTGAAAAGAGTCCAGAGGAAGGCAACTAGAAAGTTCAGAGTATCAAGATCAACTCTCTCATTTTACAAATGAGAAACTGAGGCCAAAAGAGTGATTTGTCAAAGACCACACAGTTGTTAAGTAGCAAAGCCAGGATTTTAAATCTAGGTCCTAAGGATGTTCATGCTGAAGATGAGCAGATAGAAAAAATACACAATAGCTTTCCTCAAATATTTGAAGAACTGACAGAGGAAGTCATAGTGGGTTTATTTTGCCTGGCCCCAGAGTGGAAAAAATATGAGCAATAATTACTTAGAAGTTGCAGAGAGGAAGATTTTTGGCTTCCTCCAAGTATAGCCTTACAAAAGCAGAACGGGCAGCAGAGTTGGGGATAGGAGAAGGTATCTTCATGCAAAGCCAGGTAAAAAATATCTTTCCTTCTATAAACATCTCATTTCATCTTGTAAAACATTTAGGGTGACAAATGTTCAATCTTTTAGTACAGGATATTTAATACTTTGTACCTGTTTGTGGCACCTAAAAGCGTTTATGATTCAATTTTTTTCCATAGAAACCTACCCAATTTCACTCATCTTAGAATTATACTAATGTGGATCCTTTACCCCAACAACACTATATATCCTTTAAATGATTAGTAATGCCTTCCCATCCCCCTTTAATTTTATTTAAAATATGAATTTATGAAACTTACCAATAGTAAGGTCATGCACTGGCTGAAATCTCTTGTCTGTAAACTGTAGCAATAAACATGATTTCCCAACACCTGAAAGAAATGTACACATATCTTTTAATTACTGTTGGCATATGGTTTTTAAAAAACAGAAAAAAAAGCAAAAGGAAGAACTAAGGTATGACCCACTAAATAGCATGGGGCTTTAGAAAGCATCATATTTATTTCAAAATTCTTTGAAAAAATAGATTATGAAAACAGAAAATAGATTAAAAATCTATAGAACTGTATATGAAAATATTCACAGCAGCATACTTGTGGTAATAAATAACTGGAAACAAAGTAATCTTCTATTAATTGGAGAATGGTTTAATAAACTTAGGTATATAAAGCGTCATAAGAAATAGCAAAAATGAGAAATCATGATAAATATTAGAAGGCATTATGAAATTTACTTAGAATAGAACCACAAGAATATATGCAATGACTACAATGATGTTAATGAAAACATTAGCCCGCAGAAAAACTCTTGACTAAATGTAATTGTCAGTCAGTCAGTCAGCTACCATTTATTAAGCATCTATTACATCTCAGGCACTGCGATCTATCTTGTAAACCGTTATCTGAATGGTGGTGGAGACAATGATTCAATGGGTTTTATTTAAATGTTTTTGTTCAAAGAACAAAGGACAAAAAGAAATTGGGGGGTGGGGAGGGGAATTAAGGGAAAATTACTAGAGCACAAAAAAATCCTGTAATACTTTTATTTGTTTTAAGTTAGGAGGAGGGAAGCAAGATGAGGAGGTAGGAAGACCGGAGGGAATTACTTAGAATTCTTTGAGTCATTCCTAGGTACCCCTACACAAATGGTGATTCTTTTGACGATTGGTATACTAAAAGCATTCACACCAGAGTGAGACTGAATAGAGAAGAATGGAGCTACAGGAAATCAAGAAGCTAAACTTTTACATGTCATTTCCAATCCCCTACCAAAACCCCCCAAACCTGGGGGGCTACAAGTACTGGTGATTTTTATTTTTCTTTTAGATGGTAATTCTACTCCCTCACCTCTAAATGGTTCTGAAGTATCCCACTGACATATCCCGCATTTTCTCTTCTTTTTTTCTCTTCCATAAACCTCCAATTCCCAAAATGATGGTAGTCAGAATTGGAACATGGGACAGAACTAAATGAAAATCTCATTTCACTTTCCTTTGCATCAGTATGAATTTTGAACCCTCCACATTTGTGCTTCCTAATTTTAAATTATACATTCATCAATGACAGTAACTTTGGTCTAAGATACAATTATTTTTGGACTTGGATAGGGTATAACTATCTCCTGATCAATTCATTATTTCTATTATAAGACAGTTAGGGAGAGTACACTGAGGGACTGAATGGGAGTCCTGAAGCTTGAGGGTCAAATCAAACATCCTACGCTTACCAGCTCTGTGACTTGAGGTAAGTCGCTAAACCTATATTGTTTCAGATAAATCCTTAGGACTTATCTACTTAAATCAGAGATTAGCAAACATTTTTAATAATGATCCAGGTAATAAATATTTTAGGCTCTACAGGCCAAAAGGCAAAAATCAAGGATATCATACAGGTACTTACATGGCAAGAAGAGAAAATAAAATTTCACAAAATTTTTATTGACAAAACTCAAAATAAAATAACTGAGTAAAGGAAAAAAATTAATACAGCTCTACTAGTGAGAAAGAGGGACTTTTTTTTAGAGGATAAATTTCACTTAACTGGAGTTCAAAGTTAGTGTTCCCTATCATCAAAATTAACTGCAAGTGTTTATCTGTTAATGCTAATCTGTAATGAAATTTTAAGTATTTAATCTCTGAAAATGTCTTGTAGACATAAGTACTCCCAAATACTGACATCAATCCACAAGTATATGATTTCAATTAAGCATATCCATCTCTTGAAAAAGGCATTTATAGAATTCTATTAGATTCTTCTCTTAATATTTGTATTTAGTGTGTCATTTTGCACAGCAGATTAATCCACTTCCAATTGAAATTTAATTGGAAGCTTGTCATTTGCACAGTTAAATGGATTTTGAAAAATGGTAATTACTTTAGCACTTATACTGAGGTCCAAAAACTGCTGCTGAACAGTATTTTAAGCTCAAAAAATGTATCTCCTACAAATATGCTGGGAATGAAAACCTTATTTGCAAGTGAATGCAAGGATGATGGCATTCTCAAGAGTAAAGAGAAAATAAGAACTAGGTGGCAAAAACCAGAGGACTGGGCCTGAAACCATGAAGAAAGGAGTTTAAATTCTACCGCAATTAGGAGCTAATTGACCCTGAGCAAGTCACTTAACCTCCTAGTCTCAGATTCTATAAAATAAGGGGGTTGGACTCTATCGTGGCTTTCAGCTCCCAATCTATGATCCTACAAAGTTACATCAAATTGGGAAGTTCTACCTTTGCTTAGCAGAAACCCATACTACATTCTTTACTGAGAAAATGAGAGTCATGAGCTGCCTCTTCTCCTTTGTACCTCAGTATCTTTTTGAAGTACTTCTTTCTTTTCCTTTGCTATAGTCATTAATGAATGGCCATAGCTAGCACTTTACAAACATCTCATTTCACCCTCACAACAATTCTAGAAGGTGGGTGCTATTATGAACCCCATTTTATAAATGAGGAAACTAATGCTTAGGGAGATTAATCAACTTGCCCAGAGACATACACCTATGAAGTGTCTAAAGTTATTCTGGGCCATCTCTAGTCATTCTGATGAATATCTGGTCACTGGATCCATATGGCTCAGAAGATGAAAGTGAGGCTGGTGACCTTGCACAGCCCTCCCTCACTCAAAACAAAGTCAAGTGCAAGTCATGTCATCATTTCTGATGTCATGGTCTTTGAAAACGGAGGACAAACACAACAACAAGGATAAATTAGAATTCAGGTCTTCTTCTAGGTCCAGTGTTCTATCCAATATACCACCCAACTGATGAAAAGATGTTTTTTCTCCTTGGTGACTGAATTAAGGAGAAAGACTGAAGTTGTGGGAAGAAAGTAGAACTGTTAAAGAGAGAAGGGCAGATATAAGCAAAAAAGCTTTGTGGATTTTTGGCCCTGACTACTATAGCAGCTGTTTCAAACCTTCTCACAGTTTCCTTTGTCAAGTCTGTTCTATATTTCTAATATTCTACTTTGAAGATCAGAGCTAAAAGTTCATGTATTTGATTTTTTTTTAAAAAATCTTAAGGAATATAAGTCAACAAAGAGGTGGACTGGGACTGCCATATGTATATAACCTGAAAAGATGCAGAACAGAAGAAACAATTCTAAAATGGTGTCAAACTATAAATACTGGGCTAATGCTTGATACAAGAATATGCAACTATTATTTATGGATGCTAAACAGATTTATACTTATTTAGACATGCTAAAATTCTTCCAGATGGTAGGGGAAGAAAACAAATATTTATTAAGTATCTATTACATTCATAGAGTCATCTCCCAGTGGTAAACTGAATATATTTTTGAGAACCTCTATTCTGGTTATACCTAATCATTTTACAAAGAAAAAAAGTAAGAGTGTGGACTACATCAGAAGCTACAAACTCTCCACTAGGCAGAACAAAGGGGTTTAAATTCCAAGGAACTGGACCCTTCTCCCAAGATAAGCTAATTACCTCAAATCATCATACAGTTTAACCACCAGTATAGATGTTCAACTTCCCAACACCCTCAGCTTCCTCTCTTCTGATTGAAGGACTGGAGGGTGGCGCACTAAACTCCTCCTAAATCCTTTTCTTTATAGAGCTTAGGACCTGAACTTTCAAAGTAACTCAACTTTCTATCCCCAGTTCTACTGGTTCTGGAGACCCTACTTCCACCTTCTTTTTGTGTCTTCCTCCCTAATATTGTAAGCTCCTTGAGGGCAGGAATTGTCTTTTTATTATTTGTATCTCCAGTGCTTATTAGCATAGTGCCAGGCACATATAAGGCAAAAAATGTTTATTGAAAATGAAAAACTCCTTCTTCACCCCAGCACCCAGAACTGCCCAAATCAGATTAAAATGAAACTAAAAAATGTTTTACAAAAAAAGATATAAAACAGAGATATGTTCATTTGTGGTGTTCTAAGTCAATATGCAGTACAGAGATCCATTAGCTATCTGAATGAGTCCACTGAACTAAATGACTAGTCTAACTAGTTTAGGAGTAGTCTAAGTCTTTCTAGTTCTCTTTGTACCTGACAGAGACCCCTAAGAATGAAATCGGCAGCAAAAACAATCAGGAAAATTAAAGTATCTACAGCTGCTCTACACCCTCTTGCTTTTCACACATAAAGATTTATTCTCAATTTTATCTCTTTTCTGACCTCTAATCTGCTGCCAAAAAGTTTATGAATTACATCCTTGAAAGAGGCAGGACGGTGTAGTGGATTGTCGGTCCCCAGTAAATAAGACCTCACCTAGGCTTAGTCTAGCCTTAGCAAGTCACTCAACCTTTCAATGCTGAAGGCTCCCAGACTTCATACTGCAGAGCAGACACAGTAGCACTAGCAGAGAAAGTTGCCAATACCAGTGAAATCACAGATCCCCTCCTCCTAGTCCCACTTCCCCAGCATTTTCTTGTCTAATAATTAAATATCTAGTTCAGGTAAACAGTCACCTTGAATCTAGCCCTAGCAACATCACACTGGCCTCTCTCCTTACTTCTCTCCAGAGAACTAAAACATAACCATCTGGCCCTCATCTTCTTCTGTTGAGGGACATAGATGACTTAGAAGTATTCCCAAATATCAATGAAAATGAATATCTTTTAAGATCATTTTAAAAAGCAATCCTGATCACACAGAACAAATGATGAAATATATACCCCTTTCCTCTCAACAGGGAGATAGGGGAATGATGGGAGTAGAATATTTTGTACACTGTCAGACAGTTATTTTACTGCTTATTTTTCATTTTCCTTTGTTACAAGGGAAGATTCAGTGGAAACAAGGGATCATAACAGCAAATAATTATGACATAAAAAACAGATTGAATAAAACTTTTAAAAAAACTAAAAAGGATACCAAAGGTATTTGGGGGGGGGGGAGTTAATACGGAAGGAAGAAGGAAAGTGGGAATACCCAGTATAGTGGATATGATGTGATTACTACTATTATTATGAACGATCAACAAACATGTACTGTAAAACTTAAAGTGCTTTCCTCAACAGATATTTGTGATACAAGTAGTATAGAAAGAGATATTACGGAAATCAAACCAAGAATGAGGGGAACTCAACATTCCAAAAAATCTGGAAACTGCTTTTAAACCTCAACCTTAAACAGTACAAAAATTTTTGGTCTAGGTCAGTAAGGACCTTAGGTGGGCTTATGCCATACATACAAACACACACACATACAAACACGCCCCCATAAATAAAAACATATGGCAAACAATTGAAGCTATTTGATCCTGGCCTTTTTAAATAAGCTGTTAATGCTGGAAAATGGGAAATGAACAAAAGAGGTTATCATCACAGGCAGTCACTAGTAGGTTAGTTTATGTAAACCTTAGTTTCCTCACCTGTAAAATAACTTAAGTGCCTAGCAACTTCAAAATTCTATGATCTTGGAAATTTTTTCAAGTGTGATTACTGAAACAATATTGGGAGGAGGCGGAGCCAAGATGGCGAAGTAGAAAGACGCACATACACATAGCTCTGAGCCCACAAACCACAGAGCGGCTAGAGGGGACCAAGCCAGGGCGAATTCTGCACCCAGAGACCACGGAGTATTGGAGCGAGGGAGATTTCTGCTCCGGAGAGACCTGCAAACCTCTCGCGGGGGGTCCTTCGCGCCGTGGACTGGGCGCCGGGACGGAGAGCAGAGGGCAGCCCTGCCGCCGCCGCCGCGACACCGAGGGGAGGAGATCCGAGAGGGCTACGGGGACGGGATCTCCAGCGGCCATGCGGGTCCCCCCACCCACAGAGGGACCTGCAAACCTCTCGCAAAAGGTCCGTCGCGCTGCAGACACGGAGCACAGCCCAGACCTGCGGCGGTGGCGGCCGCGGCTCTGAGAGGCACAGATCTGAGAGGGCTCTGGAGGCGGGATCTTCAGCGGTGGCACAAGCCCCCTCACCAACAGGTGACTGACAGGGGTAGGTGAGAGAGTCTCTTTGGCGGGTTGAGAGGGGAGTGGGGTGCTCCCATGGCTCGGGCCCCCCCAGGAGATGGAAGCTGAGAGGCGGCTGCAGACAGGGGCTCCCCAAACGGGCGGGAGCCTGGATCCATTGTGGAAGGTCTATGCATAAACCCCCTGAGGGAACTGAGCATGAGAGGTGGCCCTGCCCCGACCTGACCACCTGAACTTAATTCTCACACTGAATAGCAGCCCTGCCCCCCCCAAAAGCCCTAAGGCGGGAAGCAGCATTTGAATCTCAGTCCCCAAACGCTGGCTGGGAGGACCAGGAGACGAGGTGGGTGTGAGGAGAATATTCAGAGGTCAGGCCACTGGTTGGAGAAAATGCCAAGAAAAGGGAAAAGAAATAAAACTATTGAAGGGTACTTTATCGGAGAAAAGACACTTCCTCCCTTCCTTTCTGATGGGGAGGAACAATGCTTGCCATCAGGCAAAGACACAGAAATCGAAGATTCTGTGTCCCAGCCCACCCAATGGGCTCGGGCCATGGAAGAGCTCAAGAGGAATTTTGAAAATCAAGTTAGAGAGGTGGAGGAAAGACTGGGAAGGGAAATGAGAGGGACGAGGGAGGAGCATGAAAAGCAGATCAGCTCCCTGCTAAAGGAGAACCAAAAAAATCTTGAAGAAATTGGCACCTTGAGAACTAGCCTAACTCAGCTGGCAAGGGAGGTACAAGGGGCCAATGAGGAGAAGAATGCTTTCAAAAGCAGAATTAACCAAATGGAAAAGGAGATTCAAAAGCTCACTGAAGAAAATAGATCTTTCAAATCTGGAATGGTACGGATGGACGCTAAGGACTTTATGAGAAAGACAGATATCTCAGAACATACCGCGCAGATTCAAAAAATGGAAGATAATGTGAAATATCTTATTGGAAAAACAACTGACCTGGAAAATAGAATCAGGAGAGACAATGTAAAAATTCTGGGACTACCTGAAAACCATGATCAAAAGAAAAGCCTAGACATCATCTTCCATGAAATTATCAAGGAAAACTGCCCTGAGATTCTAGAACCAGAAGGCAAAATAAATATTCAAGGAATCCGCAGAACACCGCACGAAAGAGATACAAAAAGAGAAACTCCTAGGAGCATTGTGGCCAAAATCCAGAATTCCCAGGTCAAGGAGAAAATATTGCAAGCAGCTAGAAAGAAACAATTCAAGTATTGTGGAAATACAATCAGGATAGCACAAGATCTGGCACCCTCTACATTGAGGGATAGAAGGGAATGGAATAGGATATTCCAGAAGTCAAAGGAACTAGGACTGAAGCCAAGAATCACCTACCCAGCAAAACTGAGTATAATACTTCAGGAGAAAAAATGGTCTTTCAATGAAATAGAGGACTTTCAAATTTTCCTGATGAAAAGACCAGAGCTGGAAAGAAAATTTGACTTTCTAACACAAGAATGAAGAAGAACCATGAAAAGGTGAACAGCAAAGAGAAATCATAAGGGACTTACTAAAGTTGAACTGTTTACATTCCTACATGGAAAGACAATATTTGTAACTCTTGAAACATTTCAGTATCTGGGTACTGGCTGGGAGTACACACACACACACACACATGCACACACGCACACATACATAGAGACAGAGTGCACAGAGTGAATTGAAGAGGATGGGATCATATCTTAAAAAAAAAAAATGAAATCAAGCAGTGAGAGAGAAATATTGGGAGGAGAAAGGGAGAAGTTATATGGGGCAAATTATCTCTCATAAAAGAGGCAAGCAAAAGACTTATTAGTGGTGAGATAAAGAGGGGAGGCAAGAGAAAAACATGAGGTCTACTCTCATCACATTCCACTAAAGGAAAGAATATAATGCACACTCATTTTGATAGGAAAACCTATCTCATAATACAGGAGAGTGGGGGACAGGGGCACAAGCAGGGTGGGGGGGAGGATGGAGGGGAGGGCATGGGGAGGAAAATGCAATCTGAGGTCGACACTCATGGGGAGGGAAAGGACCATAAGAAAATAGAAGTAAAGGGGGACAGGATAGGATGGAGGGAAATATAGTTAGTCCTATACAACACAACTAGTATGGAAATCATTTGCAAAACTAAACAGATATGGCCTATATTGAATCGCCTGTCTTCCAAGGGGAAGGGGTGGAGAGGGAGGGAGCTAAAGAAGTTGGAACTCAAAGTGTTAGGACCAAATGTAATGTTCTTACCACTGGGTAACAAGAAATACAGGTTAAGGGGTCAAGAAAGCTATCTGGCCCTACAGGACAAAAGAGAAGACGGAGACAAGGGCAGGGAGGGAGGACAGAGGAGAGAACAGATAGGTCACAGGGGCAATCAGAAAGCTCGGGTGTGGGGGTGGGGGAGGGGATAAAAGGGGAGAAAATTTGTAACCCAAAATTGTGTGAAAATAAATGTTAAAAGTTAAATAAAAAAAAAAACAATATTGGAAATCTTTGAAAACTTATGGATAAGGTGACATAGGACGAAATGGGAAACAATTTCCCTAGTTTTCAAAAAAGAGAAAGTAGGCAGGCTGGTGAACTTGATATCAATTCCTGACAGTTCTGTGCCATTACTGCAGGGAAGGTTTGTGAGTCAGTAAGCATTTGTTAAGAGCCTACTATTTGCCAGACACTATGCTAAGTGTTGGGGATATAGAGAATGACAAAAGGTAGTCCTAGGTTTCAAATAGAACATGAAAAAATTTACATACAAACAAGATCTATACAGGATAAATTGGATATAATCTAGAGGGAAGGCACTTACTTGCCTTAAGGGTTAGGAAAGGCTTGTAGAAGATGGAACTTTAGCTGGAATTTGAAGGGGGTCAGGAGGGAGAGTATTTCGGGGATGGGGAACAAGTGAAAAATGACCACTCTGGAGGAGTATCTGCGGTAAGAAACAGCAGGGAGGCCAGCATCACTGGACTGCCAAGTAACATGGGGGTAGAGGTGGGGAGGCAGGAGAAAAGAAAGTAAGGTATAAGGCAGGAAATACAGGAGGCGACTAGGTTATGAAGGGCTTTAAATGCCAAAGATTTAATATTTGATCCTAGAGATGATATGGAATCAGTGGAGAATGCTGAATGGAGACGGGGGGGGCGGGGGGGGGGGCGGGGGGGGGGGAAGGAAGGCAGGCTCAGAGTAATGAGTGGGATAGACTTAGTGAAGACTCCTCAGATTGTAATTTTTCTCCCAGGGGTGAGGTAAGGCCTAAAGGCTCAAGGTTACAATATTTTTAGAATAGAATAGTTCCATATAAGGATATAAAACTGTGTAATGTATTAGGGTCTCAATGATTGGACAAAACTCACATAATTCCTCGATGTCTTCATTTCAAAAGGGATTGGTTAGATTTCGTGTCTAGAATGTAAGACCATATTCTCAGCTAATGAGGATAATGGTCAGTGGGGGGAGAAGGGACTTGCGTTAGGGTCTATATAAATCACTGCCCTTTTCTTTGTCTTCGGCTTTCCTACTCCTACAGGTGAGTCCCGCTTCTCGAGAATCGAATAAATCTCTTTTCTGTCATCACTTTGAGAGGCCTCTGAGTAACTGATTTATGTAGGGACCTGCACCATCCATCCCACACAGTAACATGGTCAAGACCTGTACTTTAGGAAGACTGAGGAAGGATGTACTAGAGTGGGAAGAGACTTAAAGCAGAGTGATAATAGAATCACAGAATTAGATTTGAAAAGGACCTTAAAGATCAAATCATTCAACCCCTTCATTTACAGATCAGGAAAGTGATGTCCAGAAAAATAAAGTGACTTGCCCAAGATCACACGGGTAGTATATGGCAGATCAAGATTCAAATTCAAGCCCAATATTCCAGATTACACTCTTTCAAAATTTTGAAAGGTTAGCTGATTCAGTTAAATGTGATTTTAGAAGGAAAAAAGAATATTGATTAAAATATGAGGCAAATGTGCTAAAGTGGAATTTGATGTAATCTATCCTTAACGTAAAAAGAATTTTATGTAAATTCCAAGATTTTCTTATATATGAGCACAATAACATGAAATAGTCATTTACGTATATATGCCCTATGGTTTTATACATCAACCTTAAATATAACAATCTGCTCTGCTAAATGGTGAAATTTAATAAGCAAGAACATATGTAAAGAAAATTTCATTACAAATAACTCTAAAGAGCTTACAAATTGTTGTGCTGCATGAAATTTCACCAAAAAAAAAAAAAAATGAAAATATCACATTCCCAGTATTTAGGCCCTGATGATAAAAAAGCTAATGCCACTTTGCTGTGAATGAGTACACCCAGGAGGGGAAAGAGGAAGTACTACATATTATCATACAAATTAATTTTCCTCTAAGTTTTTTTTATCTTTATGTAAGATTTTTCTGGTGAAAGCTGGGGTTAGTGTATTTTAGGGAAGTGGAATAGAGGATGTGAAAATTAATTGTCACTTAGAATCATGTAATGTTGGTGTTTAAAAGCACTCTAGGACATTACCTGAAGCAACCTCCTAAAAAAGTAATTCCTTCTACAACATCCCTGACATTAATCAATCATTAGCTACCATGGAAGAACCAAAGAGATTTGAAAAACTCAGAGATATCTTAGCTCATTTTGGGGAGACTGTAAGGATGGACACCAGAACAAATTCTTTATACAAAATTACCTATTGTGGAAATTTATTATGGCTAAATCAATAAAGCCCTGATATCACATGCAATTCAACAGGATAGTGAAATGTATTTCTTTTATAATGTAACAAAATGTGTCTATTAGCAACAACAAATTAGTTTGCTAGTGTCATTAAGTCCATTCATATTTTATAAAATAGTATACCATAAAAGTCAGGTAACTAGTCTAAAGCTATGCAAATTGAATATACATAAAATGTTTCAAACTGTCTCCTCTATGTTCCCTTATATTGCAGATAAATTAAGGTATTTCACCCTGCCACTTTACTCTTTTTTAGAAGTGAGTGGGTTGAGATTGTGTGGCTCAGTCTCATCTCTATATAGTTCCTACCATATGCTGAAAAGAAATTTCCAATTCAAGAACACTGGACAAATACTGAGCTGTTATTTTTTAAAACTGGCATAATTTCATACATAAATCTACTGTAATGCTGTAATCAAACTTATCCTTAACTTTCCAATATTACTTACTATACAAAACAAACCCAAACCCTTTTTTAGCTAAAAAGTACAAAAAACGTAAGAGCCAAAAGATCTATTTCAACTATTATTCTGACTATATTAATATTAACCAAAGGATGAAGGTTGACATTAGCTCACTAGTCTGAAATGCTAATTTCTCAAAAGTATTATGAGTGGCTCATCTGAAGATTGGCTAATTAGAACACTGTTGTTATATTTGTCCTTTGTTTTTGAAGATCATGACATCAGAGAAATGATGACATGACTTGCACTTGACTTTGTTTTGAGTGAGGGAGGGCTGTGCAGGTCACCAGCCTCACCTCCAGAGCCATTTGGATCCAGTGACCAGATGTTCATCAAGATGACTGGAGATGGCCCAGGATGCAGTGGGAGACCTTGGCCTTTTAGGCTAAGGCTTTTTCATAGTAGGCAATAAATGATGATAAAAGGCATTATAAAATGTATAGCTCTTCTTCCAACAAATATAAGACAAATGTGTGTATATATTTGCATGAGTTTATACACATTTACAAACCAACCAAATTCAAAGAACAAGGGGGCATAGAAGTAGGAGGCACATCCCTTAGGGAAAAGAAACAACGAGGTACAAAGGTAGAAGACAAAGCAGGCAGAATTGCACAATAAACTCTCAAAATGCAGAATGATGCAATAGAAAAAAACTGGAATTGAAGTCAGGAGACCTGGGTTCAAATCTGGCCTGCTCTGTCATTGATGTATGTATGACCACAGGCAAGTTATTTAATTTCTCTGGGTCTCAGTTTCCTCACCTGTAAAATGAGTGAAATGATCTTTAGATGACCTCTAAAGTTCTTTCCAGCTCTAAATCTGACTCCCTAATATCTGACAGATATTAAAGAAAAGCAGACACAAAGAAGACTGCTAGTTTATTGCTTTGAGGGGACCAGTTGTAATATTCTGCATATTGCAAAGAATTCACAGAAATAACAAGGGGATGGAACCCAGTGAGGTCTGTGGACATGATTCAGCAGCAAAGACTCAACAGAATAGATGTTCTGGAATATAGTCTTCATGTGTGATATTTTCTATATTCTCCTAGTGATGCTCCTATCTTATAATTTGGCTACATACAGTGTATGTGTGTGTATATATATGTATATGTGTGTGTACACACACACACACACACACACGCAAGGGAAGGGATAATCTTGCTGCATTCTGCCCTGGCCATTCATCTCCAGGAGCCACTTTCATAAGAATTGCGTCACACTGGAATGCATTGAGGGGAGGACAATCATGAGGATGAGGAAACGTAAAATTAAGCCACACAAGCATTAGTTGCAGAAACTAGGTATATTTACTCTGGAGATAACTTATGATATACAATGATACATTTACATTTAGTTGTGGCTAATTAGGACGTAACACCACAGCAAATGTACAAAGATGGAGAATTCAGATTAAAAATATTTTTCAAAAGATATTTTTTAGGCGGGGGTGGGGGCAATGGTGGGGGGGGGGGGGGGGGGACAACAACGGGACTGCGGAGAATGGCCGGCACACAGACGTCGCTGCCTTATACACCATCGTGGCTGTGTTCCCCAGACCCATGGTGACCCAAAATGCCTCCCTCCACCTCAACAACTTTGTGAGTCACTTCAAACTTCAAGTGGCCAAAAAGAACTATGACCTGAGGATCCTGGAGTGGGGCCAGCTCCCAGTAGGCAGAGGAGAGGAAGAAGCCAGCACCATGGGTTGGGGCAGGGTGGTGTGGGCAAGGGATGCAGAAAAAGCACAGATTGAGATGCTGATCCAGACAGACATGAAACATACATGGAGATAAGACACAGAAATGGAGACTGAGGCCATAGGGACAGTGAGACAGGCAGACACAGACACAGAGACAGACACAGACACAGAGACACAGACACAGACACACACACACACACACACACACACACACACACACACACACACACTCTAGACTCAGTTTGGGGTTTTCTTTGCTACCTTTTCCCTCTTTCTCTGGGTGGCACCTCTCCTCTCTGCCTCCCTTTCCCTCTAATCCTCTCCCTCCTTTTTTGGACATCCCTTTTTCCCCATCCTGGCCCCCAATGCATTTCTTTCATTTTGGGTGGATAGTACGAAGGGATCCTACACTCCCCCATTCCTCCCCTCCTCCTGCCACCCCATCTCCTCTTCCACTTTTTGGTCTTTATGAATATATTTATATGGACAGAATTAAGAAGAAAAAAATAAATTGATTTTCTCCCTCCTTTCACTTCCCCTTCATCCTGTCTCCCCTATCCCATGAGTTAAACCTGTGCCTACCCCTCCTCTATCCACCCCAGCCCCCCAGAACACTTGTATATTGTTTGTTTGAGGTTCATGCCGCAGTAACAGATACGGTATTTAATCATCACACATACAGATGTTTGCTGGGTATGTCCACTGTAAATTTTATTTAATCTAGATTTTTTGTTTGTTTTGAGGGGCTGTTTGGGGTGGGGGTGGGGTTATTTTAGTTTTTTTAAATATAAAAAAAATCATCTGTCAGTGGAAAAAAAGACAAAAAGATTTTTTAAAATCTTCAAATCACTTCCAAATTATGCTCTTAGAACTATATACCATTTAGAAAAATGGAAAGATACCTTAAGAAGTATTAAAAACTGAAATAAAAAGGCACAGACTTGCTACCCACTAGTCAATGTACCAAAGATAAAATTTAAAAAGTGCTTTACACATATTCTATAATATGGTTTGTTGCAAGATTCTGAACCATTTGGACAAGTGTGGGATACCTAACATTTAGGATGACATTTAGGATGAGTAATGGATGAATGGTGGATTACCATATTTAACATGTTATGTAACATAATCATTTTTACTACTTTATAAACTGTTCATATAAATCCATATAGAAAGCCAAAAAGGGATACGCTAAAACTTTCTTCTTGTTCTATTGAACAGACAGAAGTGGGAATGGGGGAAGCAGGTACACAACATGGGAAATAACAAATTTTCTTTTCTTTTTAAAGACTGAGTCTCCCTATCTCTCCCAGGCTAGAGATGCAGCTGTCTCTCAAAGGCCTGATTCCATCTTTGATTAGCATGGAAGTTTTGACCTACTATTTCTGATCTAGATCAATTCATCCCTCTTTAAGTAGCCTGGTGGCTGCCTACACTCAAAAGAACTCACCACAATGATGATGGTGGACTTAATCTGACTTTTGCCTTCTGTAGCTCAGAACTCCCAAACTTAAGCAATTCACCCAGCCTCTGCCTCCTGGTTAGCAAGGACTACAAACATGTGCCACCACACCCAACAATAATATAGAAAAGTATAGAATACCTTTGAAAATGTTCTAGTTGGTCATTATTGCATTAGGTCTGAGAATATATTAATTACAATGAACAGGGAAGAGCTCTTAATGAGGAAAAACTTAATTTTCCAATGGGTATAGATTTGACTATATCTTGGAATTCTATGGATTGAAAATGCAAATGCAATCATTAAATAAATAATAAATAAATTAAATTGTTCACTAAAATTATTAACTGAAATTTAAAAGTTAATTAAATGGGTTCACTTAAGTACTAACACTCATCCTTTTAATAATTACATTCTAGAAATTTGCCAGGAATAGGCCAAGCTCTTGTGTCTGTAGCTTCTACACTCTCTCTCTCTCTCTCTTTTTTTAATGAACCAGCATTTATCTTTTCTAGTACTGTGGCACCTTTCCTGTTTTCTAGCACCAAATTTGTTTAACAACCTAGAATGTAATTCATCCAGGTCTAGTGTTTTGAATTTATTGAGAGCACCTGGATGGATGATCATTCTTCATCTTGAGTTTCTACTCTTAAGCTGTTTTTATTTTTGCATTTCTAGTTCAAAGACTATTCTTCTTGGATGAAAAAACAAGCATAATAAGAATTGTGTATTTCAGTTTTCCCATCACTTTTTCCACTATGAGCAGTAGCCCTTTCTCATTCAATGCTCAGTGGAGATATAAAAACAAACAAATAAAACCCATCTTTGTTATCCTTAGCATCCATAGCCTACTTCAGCTCAACACAGAATTAAGTATTTCTGACAGTTTTTATGGGACTATGTTACTCTTTTGAATCTGTCCTTAGTTACTTGCTTTTGTTTTAATCATCTCTGTGTATCCCCAGTACTTGGAACAGTGCCTAGAACATAGTAAGTACTTAATAAATGCTTACTGTTTATTATTGTTATTCACATAAGACACTCCATATCTGAATTTCATGCATTTTCACTCCATAGCTGGAATTCTGTCCCTCATTACCTCCTGATTTCCCTGGCTTTCCTCAAATTTCACCCAAAATGCCATTCTCTGCAAGAAGCCCTTCCAGATTCCCCTTAATGCTAGAGTCCTCCTTCTGAATTTACCTCCAAATTGTTCTGTGTATATCTTGTTTTTACATAGTTATTTCCATGTTGTCACCTACAGTAAGGTCTGTGTATATTTTCACAGAGTGATCTGCATTTACAATCCATTAGACTGTAAGTTCTTTGAGGGCAGACATTGTTCCTGCCTTTCTTTGCATCTCCAGCATTTAACTTTCAGTGCTTTGATGTCTTGTCTTTTGTAAATTGTTTTATACATCATATTGTTAATTGATGTCTTTTTAACTGGCTGCTTGAAACATGTCTTTTTTCAAGAAAACCACAACCATGTCTATACCCCCAAAAAGATCACAAAAAGAGGAAAAGGAACTATATGTATAAAAAAAAAATATTTCTAGCAAATATTTTTGCATAAGCTGGAAACCGAGAGGGCACCATCAATTACAAAATGGTTGAACAAATTATGACATAAATATGATGAAATACTATTGTGCTGTAAGAATTGGTGAAGGTCAGGGCAGTTAGGTAGAACTCACTGGGACAGAGACTCTTCTTGACAAGATGTAACAAGCCATAATTCCCTACTCAAGACATTTTATAGTCATGTATAGAAAACAGAAGCAAAGACAAACAATGAAGCAGGAAGAACACACACACACATACAAGGTCAGGGCTAGAACAGGAACACTGAAAGCACAGGATTCATTGGAGCTGATATGAAGACTAGAGACAACAACAGTAGGGGAAAGAAAAGTACTGGAAAGAGCATGTAAGAACACTGCAATTGTTGTCACATGTAGATATTTATTACTTGTGTGAGAGGTGCTTCACCTTCAGACCTCTATTTTTCAATCTATAAAATGAAGGCCTGAGGCCCCTCACCTGTTTAAATCTATGACCCTAGGATCCAAAGATAAGGACTACAATTTAGGGTAAATGATTCTGTTATTGGCACACAGTAAACACTTACGTTTACTGGACTGGATAATGAACAAAGGTGAGTTCCTATTTTGCTTCTTTTTCCCCAGTCAAGAATACTGACATTTGGATTGGAAGAGATGGGGCAAAAAGATTAAATAGGGGACTGCTAACCAAGCTGGGAGCACCTAGAGATTTGATGAGTTCTAGTCAGAGGCAGACACAACTACTTCCCAGAGCACTGAAAGAACTGTAATGATTGTTCACTTCTAGTAAGCGGCCTTTGAAAGTTCAAGAATGGAAGAAGTACTGCTGAATTGGAGAAAGATACATCCCAATTTTCCCCAAAAAGGGAAGCAAACAGAACCCGTAAACTATTGATAAGTGTGCTTGGCTTTGACTCCTGCAAAATTTCAGAATGTATAAGTAAGGTTAGTGACCATGAAAAAGAAGGGGTGAAATACAGAGAAGCAGAGAAAGATCTACTGAACTGATGCAGAATGAAGTGAGCAGTCAAGAAAACAACAGCATTTGTACACAACAGCATAAATGGAAAGAACCACAAACAAAAAAATCAAAAGTTAATGTAACAAAATTATAAAGAACAAGCAGGACTACAGAGAAGATATATGAAAAGTCACCCCCAACTTACCACTTCACGGAAGGGGAAGATTCCCCAGGTGTTACAGGGTGCACATGCTTTCAGACTTTTTCAATATATCAGTTTATTTATCAGATTATTTTTTGCCTCTCTGAAAAATGTCACTTTTTCATATGGGATAACTTTCTGAAAGAAGGGAAAGGGAGGGTTCCTGGGATAATTATGGTGATGTAAGAAACACAAACTATCCAAAAAACCTTATTTTTTTTAAAAAAATGTGATAACAACAAAGAAAGAACATGAATTCCTCAAGACCAGGTCCAATGAGACTAACCTCATTTCCCCTCCTTTTTTTCTGGAATACTAAACTGGAAGAGATCAGACTAGTGCAGATGAAGTTTGCCAGTATAAAAAGCCATTTGAAAGTCCCTCATGTTATTCCCATAGAAAAATGTGGAGTAGATGATAATCCATTTAGACACATTTGAATGGCTGAACCCAAAGGGTAGAGTGAAATAACAAAATGGAAGTCTCCCATACAATTCTTAATAATTCAGATAAAAGTAAAGACAGAATGATTTGAATGAAAGCATTGGCAGAATGCTTTGTCTCATCTTTAAAAAAAAAAAATTATGTAATATTACTTATATGATTTCATCTGACCCTCAAGAAGTAGGACCAAGCTGTGAGGCAGGAAGGAAGTGTCATTCTCTTTTAACAGATGGAGAAACTGAGGTTGAGGTGAAATGACTTGTCTTAAAGTCATACAGATAGTAAATGGAGAGCCTCAATGTTCTCAGACCCTATACCTAAACATTCTTTCCAAAACAGATTCTATCTCGCTAGCATATAAACCCAGATGAAAAAGTAAGCTTTGGTTTGCCCTTTCTAATTGTTCTGGCAGCAGGGAAATAATTTTAAATCTACGTAACATAAAATTTTTTTAAAGTAAGAAACAAAACAAAAAACCTCGTGGGGATGGCATGGTAGAAAGGCATCTGGAGTCTCCTCCAGATCTTTAAGCAAACAGCCTATCCTAGATTCTGAATGACTTAAGACATTCACTGGCCCCAAAACCAAATGACATCAACACTGCTTCCAACTCTAGGATTTTACAATCTTATCAATATACCTTAAATTAAGATTAAAAATCCACCAACTAGTAGTACCAAGTAATAAATAACAAAATCTCTTTGAGGTGGCTCTTTGATAAAGGAAAGTCCAAGTCACCTTATGAAAGTGTGTTGCTTTCTAGCAATGATTTACATATATAAAAATAAAGCCTACTATAACCTAGCATCTGAAGCAAACGTAGCATCTGGTGCTTTAAATCTAAATACATCTTTTTTGCCCTCATGTTTTAAAAATACCATAAATAATCTTCCAAAGACAAAAATACTTAAGCACTGTGAAACAGCATAGGCAATTTTGTACAATGAGTTATGGCTAAGTTACTGGATAGTGATAGACATGGAAAAAAGGCATCAATAAAATGTTCATTTAAAAATCTCAGAAGAAAGCAAAAAATACATGAGAGGAACATAAATTTGTTATTACCTTATTAAACTTAATATCTTAATAAACTACAACAAAAGTCATTTTTTATATAATCCTCTTGTTTTTCTTCAAGTTTTGAAATGTCTGCTGATGATTACATTTACAGTAAGAAAAGAATTTTAAAAACTGTTAACATCTACTACACT
The DNA here is from genome assembly GCF_028372415.1 of Notamacropus eugenii. NCBI lineage: Eukaryota > Metazoa > Chordata > Mammalia > Diprotodontia > Macropodidae > Notamacropus > Notamacropus eugenii. Next base: position 279,705,165 of record NC_092875.1, on the reverse strand, counting down.
AAAGGACCAGTTTAAATTACTCATAATTTGTAGCAACTGCTTTATTGGCATGACACATGTAAAATGTTTGAAAAATGTGTAACATATTAGAAAAAATTTTGATACCTCACTACTACCTAACAGGGCTCATATAAGCAACATGCTTTGTAATTCTAAACCTCAGTAGCTAACATTAACATAGCCCTTTTACTACTTCTCAATTTCAATCCAGAAAGGGACTTAGGTGTGATTACAATAAACCCTTTCCCTGAAAATATGAATTCAAGAAGGTCTGGTAGCATTAAAGGTATTGAAAGCAAAAGAGAAAATACTATCCTACCCTTGTACAAACAAAACAACAGTACACTAGCACCAGCAATACAGAGTACGGTTTTGGTCTACACTTGAAATATATTTTCGAAGAGAAGCCAATTAAAATAATCAAGGGGATAATATCAAATCAGTCAATGAAAGAAGATTTCTTTAGCACCTACTATATTCTAGGTGCTGGAGGATAAAAAAACAAAAATCAAACCATTCCAGGCACAAGGAACTTGTTGTTTGTTGTTGTGGTGTTTGTCCTTCATTGTAGAGGAGGACCATGACATCAAGATGATGATATGACTTGCAGTTGACTCTGAGTGAGGGAGGGCTGTGCAAGGTCACCAGCTTCACTTCTCCTCCGGAGCCTTCTGGGCCCAGTGGCCTGATATTCATCAGGAGGACTGGAGGTGGCCCAGGATGCAAGGGGAGACCCTGGCCCTTTCAGGCTAAGGTCATTTGCCTCATTTTTTTTCTATGAAATAAGAGGTCAGTTTCTCAGCTGAGAGGACAGAAAGAGGGAGGGAACAAAAGATTTGGAGGAGCCATGATGGTGAGTGGAATAGTGAGTTAATTAGGGAGGTATAAAAGGATTGCCTTGGAGGTTGGAGACTTGGGGCTCAAGAATGTTCTCTGCTCAAAGACCAAGCCTTAAACTCAATTCACTCAGGATCTCACAGACTGGAAAACAGGTCCCCACCCACCTAGCACAAAGTGAATGTAAATAACAAATAGTAACAGTAGCTCTTTTACCTAGGAACCCTGAGGGTCTTCCCCTCCCAGTTTGATTTTCTTTTCATTTTTGTTAAAAGGGGCCACCCCTTGAGTAACTACTTAAAGAGGCCTATTCATTGAATGGGTGTATCTCACTCAAAGTGAAAAGGTGGTAAGACCTTAGCCTAAAATGGCCAGGGTCTCACATTGCATCCTGGGCTACCTACAGTCCTCCTGATGACTATCTGGCCAGTGGACCCAGATGGATCTGGAGAAGAAAGTGAGGTTGGTGACCTTGCACAGCCCACCCTCACTCAAATCAAAGTCAACTGCAAGTCATGTCATCTTCTTGATGTCCTGGTTCTCTTTGAGAACGAAGAACAAACACAAACTCTCCTTAAGGAACTTACATTATTTCAGAGGAAAACATCAACAAAATCAAAATGGAGTAATTTGGAGTGGGGAGGAGAGACAAGCACTAGTAGTTGGGAGGAAAAGGAGAGGATTCTTAGGAGTTGATGTTTGAGATAATCTTTGAAGGAAGCTGAGGTAGACATGAAAAGGCAGTGAACTGTAAGCAAGAGGACAGGAAGAAAGGCAGTAAGATGGAATGCCATATGTGAGGAACCAGATTAGAACTCTAGTCTGGAATGTTGAAGGTTGAAGAGAGATGATGTTTTTAAAATAATGAATTACATAGAGTAAATGTGGACTTAGTTACCAAATCTGGGAACAACAGAACAAAGGCACATCCTTAAAGACAAAACAAAGTAGAAATCCTCAGCTGATTCTACTTTCAAAGTTCTAAATAAAGGATGTCCCAGAATTCTTACTGAGGTTTTAAGTTTAGCAGCCCTAATAGACTAAGACCTCTGGGACACTATATTTAAGGAAACATATAACCCAAAGTTCTGTCTCATAGTGTCTAATTTTGCATATTTAACCAAGCATACCATTCACAGTCATTTTTAACATTCCCCCAAAATGGCAAGGGGTATCCCTTATTATTTCACATAGCAGAAAATAAATTTGCAGAATTCATCATCCTGAGATAACAGAGGCAGAACATACATTTTAAAAAATGGAAATAAATATATGGGTGGTAGATTCATAAGAAATTGCAAAGGAATGTCATAACTGTTTTAGGTTATATACCAAACCTTAGAGGTTCACAACAGAGAATCTTAGTTTTTAAAAAAAAAACTCATTGAGCTGACCAAGGGCAATTGGGTCATTTTTATGTCAGCATTAAAGTCAAATGAGTTCTGATTAAAGTCACCTATAACTGTCATGAATTTTTAAGAAAAAAAATAAAGAATTAGTAGTCAAGGTTTTGTCATGGGGGCAACAAGTCTATTGTAATGCCCCTTAAAATACTCTACAGAGTAATCTATTGATATGGGAATTGTGAGGAAAATTCTGAAAGAGATGATGGAGACTAGTGACAGAAAACCTGGCCTAATTTAATTCAGTCACCTTCACTTCTAGAGTGTCCCTCCTGTTCTTGTTGTATAAATTTAAATATCTGCTGTACTATTCAGTAGGGAAATAGAGATTAGGGAATTGAAAGAAGATGATGCTGAAAAGAGATAGGACTAGTTCTAAAAGTTTACATAATGAAAAAAATTTTAAATCCAGTATAACATCTCCCAAAATCAACAGCATTCCTATACAGCAATAACAAAATTCAGGAGGCCATAATAGAAACGGAATTCTACAAAATGGAAAAAATGCCTGGGAATCACTTCACCAAAGTAGACTCAATATCTACAGAGACCCAATTATACAATGTTCCTTAGAGAAATAAAGAACTAAAATAGATGGAGGAATATATGTGGCCCATGGCTGGACCATGTCAACATTAAAAAAATGGCAGTATTATCAAAATTAATTTATAGATTTAGTGCTAAATTAATTAAACTAACAAAGTATCCAGATACTTTAAAGAGCTAAAAAAATAAGACAAAAAAATCACTAGGAGTAATAAAAAAATCAAAGGTATCAAGGGAAATAATTTTTAAAATATAGGACTGAAGGTGGAATAGCACTTTCAGACCTCAAACTATACTATAAAACAGCAATCATCAAAATTATTTGGTACTGGTTAAAAAATAAAAAAGATGGGTGCAATATATTAGGTAAGAAAGAATCAGAAATAACTCAAAAACCTAGTGTTAGATAAACATGAAAACATAAAACTACCTAGGAAAGAACTTTATTTGATATGAATTACTGGAAAACTCACTAATCAGGAAGTCTGGTAGAAATTAAGGTTAGACCAATACCTCACACTATACTCCACAATAAATTCAAAACGAATGTGACTTGAATATTAAAGACTATACCTAGAGGTAGAGGTGAGAAGGAAATATATTACAGGAATGGAGGGCAGTCCCAAAGGGAAAAGAGATGGGAGAAGGTATGTAAATATAAGGAACAATTTGACTGGAACTAAAGCTAAATGAAAAACAGCACAGTGCAACAAACCTAGAACCACTAGTGTTTGTCCTTTGCTCTCAAAGGGAGCCATGACATCAAGATGATGACATGACTTGCAGTTGACTTTGATCTGAATGAGAGGGTCGTGCAAGGTCACCAGTCTCACTTTCTTCTCCTCTGTGAAGCTAGACTACAAAGGGAGTGAATATCTCTTACTTTTTCTTATACAGAGCTAGTCAGAGTGAGTCTGTTGGTACTTATACCCGAGGACAATACTATCATGGATGAATGAAGTGGACACTCTACCATTTAAGCTCTTCACAATTTGGCCTTTTCCTGTCTTTTCTATTGCTCACACATGATGTTCCATTTCCTATCTTTGTACCTTTGCACTGGCTGGCTGTCCCCCAACCCCTATCCCTGGAAGGCTCTCCCACATAATATACACCTCTTAGAATTCCTGGCTTCTTTCAAGACTCAGCTCAAATGCCACTTCCTGGAAGAGGCCTTTTCCCAGTTCCCTTGCCTCTTGTCAGTGACTTTCCCCCTAGGGTCACCCCTGTGTCTATCAAGTATAATATATACCTATTTATGTACATGTGGTCTCCCTTATTAGAATGTAATTCCTTGAGGGCAGGACTGTTCTCAATCTTTTGTTGTTATCTCCAGCACTTAGCACAGTGCTAGTCACACTGTAACAACTAGGAGAGAAGGTTTATGGATTGATTTACCAAAGGTTGGGTAGGAGGAAGAGAGTAAGCTGAACTGCATTTGGAAAACTTTGCAGTACTTTAATGACTCCAGGTTATCCCCCGGGAAAATGGCCCATCTTTTTAAACTGTAATATTCTTCCAATGACGATGTATGAATCTGAATCATGGGCTACCTGAGTCTCTGAGGAGTCAAAGTTGAGAGTCATCCAAAGAGTATCAGAAAAGTGAGTATAAGTAGGCTGCAACATGTTACACATCAAGACTTTCACAGGAAAAGTGGCATAAAGGATGTTAAAGAAATGTATGAAAAGAAAATGACAAGTGGCAATATTTGAATAATCCTTGTGCTTCACTGGTATGGACAGAGTACCAAGAGCCCCAGAGTAAGCTCAAAGGATGTTGGTTGGATTCTCTTTGGAAAATTTATGAGAGGACATGGACAAGAGTAATGGATGCATAGGATGCACCAAGGCATGAATAGGTTGTGATCTGCATCCTAGGGGGAAAAAGTACTATATCAATGAGATCAAAGTAGCTTGGAAGTCATCTAATAAACCACTGATTTTAGAGATTAGCAATCTAAAGGGCAGAAAGAAGAAGTGCAGAGTGGAAGGGCTGATTCTTAAACTCTGGACTCTGATTCCTGATTCCAGATCGAGAGCTGTCCACTGTACTACGCTGCTTCCATTTTTTATAGCATATTCAGAAGCCAACAAATTAACAACTCAGAGTTAAATAGCACTATAATGCAATTTTAGCAGATCCAGGGAATGGTGCATTTCAGAAGTATAAAAACCTGAGGCATATATATAAACAGATTTCCTTTTCATTTGATGATTTTTCATCTGAATCAGTAATTCCAGTTGAGAAGTGATCTTTTTTCAGAACTTTATACTACTATACACAGCTTTCTTCTGAGTGTCTTAAAACATACTACAATCATCATCAAATATCAAGAGGCAGCAAGAATTAGCTCCAATTTCTGCTTTAGAGAAACTAAAATGCTAGAAAATAAGTTTAAGATCAATAAATAATAGAATCAAAGAGTATAACTGAGTCAGGCCTCCTACCTTCCCTAAGAATGCAATATATTATATAAGAAAAAAGCCATTATGCAAAAGTAGTCAAAGAATACGAACAAAATTATAAACAAAGTAAAAATTTTAAAAGCCACATAAAAGAATGCTCCAGATCACTAGTAGAAATGCAAATGAACACAAGCCTGAAGTGTCACCTCACAACCTGCAAATTAACAATAAAAAAAAGACTGGTATAATTAGTGTTGGAAGGGTTGTAGGAAGATAGGCACACTGGTGCACTGTAGTGAATCAGTACAACCATTTTGGAAAGTAATTTGGAATCATGAAAAGAAATTGTCCAAAATGCCAATACACTTTTACTCTGAGATTCCATTATCATACTATACCCCAAAGAGGCCAGACACAAAGTCCCTAAACACACAAAAATATTTACAGCAGAACTTTTTGTGAAAATAAAGAAATGGAAGCAGTAGAGGCCCATCAATTGGGGAATGGCTACACAAACTATAGTACATGAAAATAACGGAATATTATTATGCTGTAAGAAATAATATGACAAATATAGAGAAGCATAAACTGATAGAGTGAAGGTAAGCATTCAAAAAATCAAAATACAAACACTACAACAATGCTAAGTGAAAAAAATACACAAAAATAAAAGTGAATGTTGCAAAATTAAAAAGAACAAGTATTGCTTAAAAGAAGAAATAAGAGAAGATCTCTTAAACCCACCCTCTTTGCAGATACAGGAAATTCACCAGCATAGTACACATTCCACTTATTTTTAGACTTTTTCAACGTATTGATTGGTTACGCTAATTTTTCCCTCTTTTGTCTTAAATACTGTTTGTTATATGGGACAGTTTTCTGGGAGGGGGAATGATATGGGGAGAAACTATAGTAACAGAAAAAAGTCAATAAAAAAAGAATACAACACATCAGATTTCCCTTCTTTGCACTAAGGAGGACAAATTCTAGGTTTCCACAATTTTTTCTCTCTCTCTTCATCTGATAGCCTAAATTTTGGAGGAAAAAATTTCAACTTAGCATACACACAAGTTATGTAACTGGTGAAAGGAATTCTTGCTAGGCAAGCTCTCATTACTTTGCCAGAGGCACATGAAGAAGTTAAATGACTTGATATGGGCCTAAGCCAGATTAACCCAGGTTTTCCAGATGTAAGTCTATTCACTTGTGTTTTTCTAAAATGTTTTTCAGGATAAATAATGACAGCCAAAACCCGAGGTGCTGGATTGTTAATATAGTCTAAGAATGTTTCATAATCAGAACTATCATGAATAGTTCAATTCTGATACCTAATCAACTATCCTGATTAAAATACTTGGTGTACTCTTAATTATTTCATCTTTGGACTTCTGAAGGAAGGTTAAATAAAATAAGTGCTTATGAAAAGTATGAAGTAGTCATACATTTTAAAATTTAAACTCACTATTCTCTAAAAGGAAAAATGGGCAGAGGAAATCTACTTTATGGGCAAGGAAACTGAGGCATTAAGAAATTAGTGAATATAGATATCACTAAGTCAGAAGCAGAACTGAGACTGTTGTACAATGTTTTTTGAACAGTACTACCAAAGAACTGGTATGTAGTGGCAAGCTCAACTGCTCTAAAACTCTGACTCTATCTTTTCTTTTCATAGATTGCTACTATATGTATCTGTCTGTATTCCCTGTTCCTATTACATTTGAAAAAGTATTTGTTGAGCATGTATGTGAGTAGCACTTTGCTAAGCATCGAATGGGGTACAAAGCTGTATAAAACAGTCCCTTTTATCAGGGAGTTTACAGAAGGGGGGGAAAATAGCTCTACATACTTACAATATAAAGCAGTATATGGAGGAAGCATTCTTTTCCAGGCTGCACCCAGGACTTTCTCTACTACAACCAAGGTTCTTCATCCAGAAACCTCCCCTTTAGTCCTGGAATCCTAACATTGGAAGTATCCTCTGTCCCTGCAGCAATCCTTGATTGGATGACTCCTCCAGAACCTCCATTTAAGGAGGCTGGCCATGCCTCATTCTCCTCAAGTCATTACTCAGGGACTTTCTCTACCTCACCCTGAAGACAGCAGGAGCTCTCTCTACTTGTATTTGGATTCTTGGCACTTAAGAGTGCTTGGCACATAGTAGGAACTTAAAAAAGGCTAGTTAACTGACTGAGCATCATACAAAGGAAAGAAATAAATTTGGAATCAGTCTGAGTTCTAATCCTGGATTTGCTACTTACTACTTGTGTGACGTTGGGCAAGTCATTTAATCTCCGTGAGAACTGTTTTCTCATCTGTAAAAAGATTTGAACTAGATAATCTTTGTTCTTATGAAATACCATTGAGTGGTACAAACTACGTGGTATTGGAGTGTGGAGGAAAAGTTCATGAACAACATCTGACTTAACTTTTACAATAGTGATTCTAAGCAGTAGGAAGATTTTTGAAGGAGCAAAGGTACACAGAACAAGAAAGTACAATCTATGTTCAAGGAGTGGCAAATAGATCAGATTGTCTAAAGTACAGTGTTTCTCCTGGTAAAGTAAGACATAAATAAGGCTGGAAAGGTTCAGGCTAGCTGGTGGAAACTTAAGAAGGAACCAAGGTAAAGAGTTTTAAACTTTTCATTCAATAAGCAACCTAAGAGATTAAGGTGCATTGCAATTTCCCAGTTGCCCTAGCATAGTAATCTATACAGAGAAAGACCCTAAATGCTGAAGTCTTTGTATAGACAGCACCTAGGACAATGCCAGGTTTATATTATTTATATTAAGCACTAAATGCTTGTTAACTGCAATACTAGCAGTAGTCTGAGAATGCATAATCATTAAGTATTAAGCGTCTACCTTGTTCCAAACTTCATGCTAGGCTCTGGGGGATACAAAAGCTAAAATAAATGCTCTTTACCCTCAAGGAGTTTATATTCGATCAGAGAAGACAGCACATATACATGTAAGGGAAAGGGGCTGGATCTTTGATTTCACTGGTACAAGGAATCTGCAGGTGAGAAAACTCCCTTAATCAAGGAAAACTGACATCTTTGCAGCTTAGCCTTAGCAAGGGAACTGAGAGGTTAAGTGGCTTTTTTTAGGGTCATCCACAAAGAATGTCAGAGGTGATATCTGCACTAGTTTTTTATGCTACATACACACAAAGTAATGATAGGAAAAAAGGGAAGCACTGGAGCCAATCAGGAAAAGGTCTCATTCAGAAAAGGTGGCATTTAGTGGCAGTTTGAAAAAAAACAAGGAATCCTAAGAGGTTACAGTGGGGAGAGAGAGTTCATTCCAGGCAGAGGCACCCACAGCCCATGCAAAGAAAGGCAAAGAAGTGAGATTGCAGAATCTTGGTGAACTGTAGGGTGCTCAAAAGGGAATAATGCACAAACAAGGTTCAAAAGGTCCGTAGGGCCAGGGTTGTGAAGGGCTTTAAAAGTCAAATATAGTTTAAGGTGACCACTGAGGTTTACTGATTCAAAGAGTGACACAATGAGACCTGTGCCTTATGAAAATCACATGACTTTAGTAGCTAAATGACCAAGAAAAAGGAAAACATTTTGGTGGGAATAAACAGGATGCTTGGGGGCTGCTTTGGATAAATTCCACCCACAACATCTAATGACAGATCCTTTTCTCCAAAGGCAACCACGTGGCCATCTCTCTTTACTGCCTTACTTTCATTACTTGGTTATCTAAAATATGTTATTTTCAAAGACTTCTCATATTCCCAGTTCCTATCCCTTTCCACTAGGACAGACTATCTTTGACTAACAGTCTAAGCTCCACCCCCTCTCATGCTCAGGTGTACCATAGCAAATTTAGAAATTTGTATGTATTACCAAATAAAAAGTCCAGGAAACTGAATTATCTAGCATACTATCTTGAAAACAATTTATTTCCCATATCCCTTAAGAACATGCGGATTCTACCAGTGTTTTAGTGTCTCTTGTCATTCAATTAAGGGATTTTTGTGAATGTACTATTAAGTACTGCCACATCTTTGGGGCAACTGCAAGAATATATCCAAAGTTGTGCAAGAGTCACCAATGAAATCAGACTCTTGTATATTAATAGTTGAAGTTGTGACACCAAGTTAACTAACACCTGAATGAGGCTGTTTTATTATTAGATTCAAAGCAGTATACCAAAACAAAAAGTATTAAGTGAACTGATTTCAGATACAATAAATCTAACATCCTGGGGTACAATTTTAAGAACATTTAAGTTTCTAGCTGCTTCAAAAGGAAGCCTGGTCTCCCATAAATTACCTCCTGGATTAACCCAAGAGAACCTAAGTTCCTTAAGGGTAGAAACTTTTTCTTTGGTAATACGACAACACCACCTTACAGAGAGTACGGACTTAGCAGTCAACAAACATATATTAAGCACCTATGTGTTAGGTATGAGGGATAAAAGGAAAGCAAAAACAAAAGACCTAGTTTCTGCTCTCCAGGAGCTCAGTCTAATCTACATACAAACAAAATCTTATGCAGAAAGAATTCATGCAAGACTATTAAGATGATCAGAAAAGACTTCCTGTAGGTGAGATTTTAAATGGAACTTGAAGCCAAGGGACAAAGACTAGAAGGGAGAGAATTCAAGCCAAGAGACAGCCAGTGAAAATACCTAGGGTCAGGAGATGAAGTGTTTTGTTCAAGGAGGCCAGTGTCACTAGACAGCAGAGTATGGGGGTGGGGGAGTAGAGAGTAAGGTGTAAGAAAACTAGAGAGGTAGGTGATCAGGCAGGTTAGGACGGGCTTTGAACAAGAGAGAGACGATTTTCTATTTGATCCTACCGGTGATAGGGAGCCAATGGAATTTTATGGAGTCGGTGAGTTAGGATTTAGCTTAGAAAGCTAAAACATGGTATATTTCCCAAATCCTAGTATTTCAATGTTACACATTAATAGGATTGATATGTAAAAACTTAAAAAAAAAACCCTACAACTGGCTTAATTACCTAAGATATGGTGTATTTCCTAAATCCTAGTATCCCTGTAACACATTAATAGGATTGATATACAAAAAGTAAAAACAAAACAGTTGTAGAACTGGCAATAGCAACTGTTTGCAGTAACTTGTCAGCAATCAGGAAAGATCTTCAGGATCCAGTTTGACACTCTGGTGACCTCACAAGGTTTTTTCCCAGGGTTCTAAGGCCAAAACCATTGTTGCCTTAAGCGAGATGTAAAAGGTTATCGCACTCCCTGTTCGGGGAGGCAAGCCCAAAGCCTTCCCGGCCTAGGAACTGCAGTAGCAGCCGGGACATCATCATTAAAGTCACGAAAGATGATTTCCAAGTAAAAAATACGCAAGCAGCCAACAGCCTCCCGGCCCGGCCCGGCCCCTCTACCTGCCCGCAGGCCGGGGGAGGGGCTGCGGGAGGGTGGGTGGGAGCTCCAGGCCTGGCCCAACCCTCCGCGGCAGCGGTCTCGGGGGGTCACACGTGGCCGTCCCGGAGCCCGAGGCCTGGAGCGGCTGGGCCCGGGCTGGGCGGGGGCCCGGCAGGCCAGGCCGCAGAGGCCGCTCGCAGTGCCCACGTCACCGGCTCCAGCACTGCGGAAATGGAGCCGCGGCGGGAGGAGGGGAAAGGGTGGAGGAGAGGCCGGAGGCGGGGGAGGGAAGCACCCGCCGCCAATCGCGCTCGGCCCCGCGGCACGGGGGGCTCCGGGGGCCGCAGCCCACCCGTCGCCGGGCGACTCACCTGTGTCGCCGATGATGATGTATTTGAAGAGATAGGCGTACGCCATGGCCGCGGCCGCTCCGTGCCCCCGGCACACGGCTCCTCCTCCGCCTCCTCCCCCGAGCCGCGGCTCCTCACCCCGGCCCTGATCAAGATCTCAGACGCCGGCGTGCCCGCCCAGAAGAGGAGCTCGGCGGCAGCGACGGCGCGGAGTCGGCAAGCCGAGGGAACCGAGAAAACGCCAACACGACGCCGGCAGAGGCGAGATGAGCCTCGCTGCCCAGCCCAGCCCCCTCCGACCTCGACCCGGAAGAGCAGCCGCTGAGCCGGCAGTCGGAGGAACGGAGGCGGATCGCCGGAGGATCGCCCTCCCCCGCCCGTTCCCCCGCCCGTTCCCCCGCCCCCTGCTACGGAGGGCGGGGCCCTGAGCGGAGCTGAAGGGAGGGAGTGGGTGCGGCCAAGCCCAGATTGGAAAGAACAGCGGGCGGAGGGGGAGGGGGCGGGGACTGGAGGAGGGGCGCGTCTCGCGCACGCGCACACCAGACGTGCCGGGCGGTTCGTGCTCCGAGGTGGGTGGGCGTTCCCTGCGCTCGTGGGGGGGAAAACCCAAAACCTACGTCTGAGACCTTTTCTGGTGATAGTTGGAGGAAACAAATGGTCATTTGGAAAACAGTTGAAAAATGTGAAAAAGAAATCCTTACCATCTCCAGAGCACCAGTTCCCTGACACTACCTGCCAGCTAGGCATCTTCATCCGGAGGTCCCTGAAGGCGCCTGTCAGGCTCTACGCTTGTCAATGGACAAGCGGTGTGATATTGCTACATGTTACCATGTGCCAGATCGGATGCCAAAGCTGGAATGTCCAAAAACTAGGCGTGGAGAAGAACCAGCCTTTGCCCTCAGGGGGCTTACATCCTAATGGGAGCCAGACAACAAATAAAAGGCAGCAGAAAGGGGAGGGAGAGATCAAGGGGAGGAAGGTCCAGGTAGCCAAGTTTGGGGAGAGGGCAGGGGGTAGCCAGAGGAGAAGGGAATACAGAGTTGTTCTTACCCAATCACAGGGAAGGGCCACAGAGGTAGAGGATATTTTCAGTGTGGGGATTCTGGGGTTGCCATGATCTTCCAGGAAAAGAGATTTCTGGAAAAGAATAGATTCTGGAATACTGACTGGTAAGAAATTAAGATATGGAAGATGCTTTGCAAACCTTAAAGCGCCATAGGAATGTTAGCTATTATTCTCTGAAAAGGAATCCTTTATCTTGTCAATCTTGTTCCTTTCTTTCAGTTTGTATTATTTCTCCTGGGGTCCACGCTGTTACCCAGGTTACTAACCTCAGAAGTATCCTTAATTGTGCCCATTCCCTTACCCTCCTCCACATTTCATCAGTTGCCAGGTCTTATTTATTCCACCTCTCCCATATTATACCCTACTTTCCACTGGTACAACTCCCACCCAACCGCCATTGTCAGATCCTCATTACTTCACAAATTGATTTCTAGGAGAGCACCCCAAAGACTAACCTGGCTTCTATATATAAAGTCAGGCTACCCACTTAAAGCCTATCACAATCTAGGTCCTATCTGCCTTTTCACTTCCTCTCATATAGTCTTCATTCCTAATACCTGTTCTTTAACCAGATCTGGGCATTCCATCTGTAGTCTGCCCTCTTATAGATTGCCCTTCATGCTTAGAATGAATTCACTTCCTAACTCTTATGTTCCCTTACTTCATTTGAGACTAAATATAGGTACCACCTTATATTGGAGCAAAATTTTACTCATCCCTTGTATATTCAAGTAATCTCTCCTTCCTGTGTACTTATATCTGTACATATTGTAATCTTAACTGAATAGAAATTCTGTAAGGGCAGTAACTGTTGATTTCTCTTTTTAATCCTCAATACCCTGCATATATGTCAAACTGAAATGGAGAGTCTTATAGATTTAAAATTGCCTTAGGAACATTAAAATGTGTTTTGTGTAACCTTGCTCACAAAATTAACATGTTTTGAGATATTAAAATTTAGTTCAGTCAGCAGAGACCAGTGGAATAGGTTAGGTACTCAAGACACAGTAGTCAATGAATACAGCAGTCTATTTTTTGATAAACCCAAGTACCCCAGCTTCTGGGATAAGAACTCATTGTTCAACAAAAATTGCTGGGAATACTGAGATAGGGCATAGACCAATGCCTGATGCTGTACACAAAAATAAAGTCCAAATGAGTACATGATCTAGGTATAAAGACTGACAGTATAAATAAATTAGTGGAGCAAGGAATAGTATATTTATCAAACTTATGGAGAAGGGAACAATTTTTGACTAAACAAGAGATAGAAAACATTATGAAGTGCAAAATGGATAATTTTGATTACATTAAATTGAAAAGTTCTTGCACAAACAAACCCAGTGCAGATAAGGAGGGAAGCAGAAAACTGGAAAAGAATTTTTGCAACTAGTATCTGTGATAAAGGCCTCATTTCTAAAATATATAGAGAACTGAGTCAAATGTACAAGAATATGTCATTCTCCAATTGATAAATGGTTGAAGAATATGAACAGGCAGTTTTCAGAAGAAGAAATTAAAGCTATCTATAGTCATATGAAAAAATGCTCTAAATCACTATTGATTAGAGAGATGCAAATCAAAACAACTCTGAGGTACCATATTACACCTATCAGGTTGGCTAACATGACAAAACAGGAAGATGATAAATGTTGGAGAAGATGTGGGAGAGTTGGAACACTAATTCGTTGTTGGTGGAGCTTTGAGCCCATCCAGCCATTCTGGAGAGCAATTTGGAACTATGCCCAAAGGGCTACAAAAATGTGCATACCCTTTGACTTAGCAATACCACTTCTAGGACTCTATCCCCAAGAGATCATGAAAATGGGAAAGGGTCCCACATGTACAAAAATATTTATAGCAGCTCTCTTTGTGGTAGCCAAAAATTGGAAATCAAGAAGATGCCCATCAATTGGGGAATGGCTGAATAAATTGTGGTATATGAATGTAATGGAATACTATTGTGCTATAAGAAATGATGAACAGGAAGACTTCAGAAAGGCCTGAAAGGACCTATATGAACTGATGTTGAGTGAAAGGAGCAGAACCAGGAGAACTTTGTACACAGCAACAACCACAGTGTGCAAGGAATTTTTCTAGTAGACTTAGTACCTCATTGCAATAAAAAGACTTAAAAAATTCCCAATGGACCCTTGAGGCAAAATACTTTCCAGATCCCAAGAAAGAACTATGGAATTGGATGGCAAAATGAAGCAATTTTCTTTTGTATTATGTTTTGTTTTGTTTAATGATTTCTCCCATTCATTTTAATTCTTCTATGCAACATGATTAAGATGAAAATGTATTTAATGGGAATATAAATATGAAATTGTATGTCAGATCAGGGAGGGAGTGGGAAAGGAGAGGGGAAGGAGGGGAAAAAATCTAAGATATATGGAAATGATTATAGAACATTGAAAACAAATAAAATAATTTAAATAAAAAATAGAAAAAAGTTTAGTTCATTCAAACAGTAATTACACATTAAGACAAGAACATAACTACTATGCCCTCTCAGACAGATATCTTTGTGATGGTAAATTAGGTCATCTTTTCTCTCAATTTTTATCTAGTCTTTAGTCATTGAAAATGCTTTGCCTCAGACAAACTGGGACCTGGGAAAGACCTTAATTTAGAAAGGCCAAGGTTACCCACCACATCTAGGGCCATGGTCAGTCATCTTGACTTTCATCTTGCTACTGAACTTCGTAACAGCAGGGACCCTAGCATACACAGGAAGGCCTGCTGCACAGGTTCTTAGGTCTGGTTTTCTAAAAGGAACGCAACTTTTGAGGGGTCAGCAATCAATTTTAATCAAACACATATATCATTCACTTAGGTAAGGGGGAAAAGTCAACACCCTGAAATTTAGAGAAAATACAAATAGAAATTACAAACAGAAAGACCAACAGGCAGGGCTTCCAACTGTCTGACCATAGACAATACATACATAGATATCAGACGGGGAAGCACCAATATCTGGGTTTTCAAAGCCAGGGGTCTCCTTAGTAGCTACCCAGAATCTCATCTGACACTCAAACCTTCTTCCAAAAAAATAACCCCAAAAGCAAAACCTCACCTCAGAGTTATATATATATATATATAACCTTTGCAGGACTGGAGGGCATGACCCTTGTGACCCAGTTCCTCAAAGGTATCTGAGGCCTATCAATGGGTGAGGAAGATCTTTAACTCTTCCCATCCACCCACCATTAACCTTACATTAACCTTATAGACTTCCATGACTCTGAGGGGAGAATTTTACTTAAAAGTAATTCACAGGAAAGTCAAGACATTACTTTGTTGATATCAATGATCATCTTCAAGAATGAAGAAAGAACAACTATTCCAGAGAGCAAATAAACAAGAGGGACCTTATTAAATTACCTTTTAATTCAATATAGTTTTACTCTTGAAAAGTTGCATCATACTGCTTATCTACAGTATTCATAAATAGCAATGTTTTTATTGCATAGTCTTTAGAAAATATTTTTGGAAACTAAAAGCATGAGTAACAGTAAATATCTCATAGCAAATATTTTGTGCATCCTTTAAAATTCATTATTTAAAATTTTTCAGGTTTTTTTTCCTCTCCAGCACTTTATTTCCTCTATCACTCTCTTACGTAGGTTCCCAAAGTGGGTGATACTGCCCCATGGGGGATGTTGGAATGATCCAGGGGGCCAAAGAAGCCTTGGGTGCAATTGGGGAGCATTGAACAAAAATAAGGGGGCAGTGGAAGCATAAGGAAAGAAGAAAAGATAAAATTTTATAATTTCTTGGTTTCTCATACAGTCATTAATTTCCATTTGCTCCATTCTAATTTTTAAAGAACTATTTTTTTCAGTGACCTTTTGAACCTTTTCTATTTGGCTAATTCTGCTTTTTAAAGCATTCTTCTCCTCATTGGCTTTTTACACCTCTTTGGCCATTTGAGTTTATTTTTAAAGGTGTTATTTTCTTCAGCATTTTACTCACTTGGCATGATTTTCCTGCATCACTCTCATTTCACTTCCAAATTTTTCCTCCACCTCTCTTACTTGATTTTCAAAATCCTTTTTGAGCTCTTCTATGGCCTGAGACCATTGCATTTTTTTTGGAGGTTTTGGATGTAGAAGCCTTGATTTTGATGTCTTCCTCTAATGATATGCTTTTCTCTTCCTCATCTGAAAGGCTGGAAGAAAATACCTTTTCACCAAGACAGTAACCTTCTATAGTTTTAGTTTTTTTCCCTTTTTTAGGCATTTCCCCTGCCAGTTACTTGACTTTTGAGTCCTTTATCAAAAAGTGAAGGGTATACTACCCTAAGCTTCAAAGGTTTTGTGCAGCTATTATCTGAGATATCTCTAGAGACCTATAAGTTCTCAGTTCCTCAACTGTAGCAAAATCAAAGTAGAGGAATTTACTCCTCTCCTGGCCTGTGCTCTAGTCTGTGACCAACCACAAGCACTCTTTTCTGCCCAAGAACTTTGAGTAGGCTTCCCTCCACTGCCACCACCAGCTCTACCACCAGGACCGCCACTCAGGACCGAGACACAAATCAGCTGCTTGATTCCCCCAGGTCTTTAGGCTGAGGGCTCCAAAAGTAGAGCTGATGTAGCAGTGGCTGCTGCCACCCTGGGGCCAGGGCTGGGGCCAGACCTTGCTCCCCTCTCACTGAGGTGAAAGAGCTTTCTTACTGACCTCTGAAGCTGTCTTTGGCATTTGTGGGTTAAGAAATCTCAACCAGAAATCTCAGCAGCAGCTACCTATAATTCCGCACCCTGAAGTCTGCTCCAGTCCTGTCTGTGCCTCATTGCCCATGCTGGGGTGTGCTGCACTCCACTCCAAGCCCAGTGTGATAGACCTTTCCTGTAGGCCTTCCAGGCTGTCTTGGGCCAGAAATCTGTTTCACTCCTTCATTTTGTGGCTTCTGCTGCTCTAGAATTTGTTTAGAGTCATTTTTTACAGGTATTTTATGGGTTATAGGGGGAGAGCTTCTACAGGTCTGTCCTTCTACTCTGCCATCTTGGCTCCACCCCCCAAAAAGATAAAATTTTGAAAAACCATTCATACATGTTTCATCTCTTCTGTACCCAAAATAAAGTCATAGTGATTACATTATTTTCCAAATAAACACACAAAATACAAGTTATAACCTATCAGTGGTTAAGTCTGCCAACAGATCTTAACAAGCAAGTGTTGGCAGACCAGTGTATTTAGTATTGTTGGGAAATCCAGCATACAGCAGCAGGAACATGTTTATGTAATGATTTGTTTACTAATGCAATATTGTTACATGATGCAATATTGTGTCATCAAAATTTCAATTAAGAAACCCCCCCACAAATTTACAACATAGGTTATTAAATTTAAGATACATCATTTAAAAAATATATTTTATGTATTTTTGGAATGATACAAATTTAAAAAAAAATAAAAAGTTAAAGAAAGTAGATTTCCAACAGGATGCTGAGTAATTTGTTTTTTGAAAAGAAGGTGGTAGGCCAATTAAGTTTGGGAACCTCTGCTCTCTTAGCACTCTGATTTTCATTTATTTCGTGGGCAAACACCAATTAAGTACCTACTATGTAAAAGAGACATTTTCTGTATAAAAAGCTCAACGAGTGTTATACAACTTTCAAGGAAAGAATAAGATCCTAAAATGGACTAGTACCCATTTTCAATCTTTTGCCCTTTACCAAACCATGTCCCTAGCTTTTTCTTGTTTGTAGGAAATAAGTTGGAAGACACTGCTTTTTTCCATGTTAATCAATATTAATCCCTCTTTATCCCATGTGTCAGTAATGGTTACCCTCTCTCAGAAATCAATAGTGATAATGAGGTAAAATGGAAAAAGCCCTGATTGTAGAATCATGGAGACCTAGACATTTGCTACAGTCTCCACTATCTTGGGGGAGATAAAGCTGCTATACTGTCCTGGAGATAAAACACAATTGCTCTAAGAAAGTAAAAGAAGAAGGTCTACAAGGCAATAGTTATATAAATTTACTGTGGGGAACACCAAACCTTAAGGTATTCACTCAGCACCCTTTCCCCACCAATTTCTATGTTTCAAGGGGACACAAAACAAGCTCACCAGCTTATGCTTTGAGACTATTGCATGCCAAAATGACATCACAATGTCAGGGTCAATGAACAGTGTGTCCAACTGTGTCTGATCAAACCAAAATGATCTCAAAAGGCCTTACCACAGGTTGGACATAAATATCTAGCACATGCCACTTCTGCCCTCCCACTGCTCCGTAATCATGTTGCAGTAAGCATTTGACCTCAATTCTGCTCAGTCATACGTGGAAGGGAGAAAATAATTAAAATGTCCCTTTGTCTAGAGTGGCCCCCTTAGGTTAGGTAATTCCAAAATTTTAGAGGATCTGCCAGGAATAAACAGACAACCCTTTCCCAATCCTACAAAAAGATGCAAATACTGATTGAACACAGCCTGAGAACTAATTAAAGGAAACTGGAACAAGACAAATCAAAAAGAGGAAGAGGGTAAAACAACTTTGAGATTTAGTCCCTGGGGTAAACCCACCACCAAAGATGGAGAAGTCAGAAAGTGAGCAACAGTAAAATAAAAAAAAAGGCTTAAAAGCCCCAAAGATCTCAAAAAAGAAACAAATTAATTAAAAACCTAGAACAAGCAGATAAAACAACCAAGATGATACTAAAATTAGAAGGGAATATGAATGACAAAACAACCAAAAGATTACAAACTTCTTTTTAAAAAAAGTATTGGAAGACAAAGGAAATTGAACCAACATTTGCTAAAACACAGAAACCTAAGGAATCAAAGGGACCATTAAGCTGTAATGGGATTTTCCAGGATGGTTCAAGGGAGAAATCAGAATTTTGAAAGAAGTTAGAAGGGATAAAATGGTAGAAATGATGGTCTTTACAGAAGAAATAATGTCCATATTAGAAAAACTTGAATACATGGTGGCAAGTCTTTCCAAATAAGGAAAAGAAAGAATGGATTAGGAATACAAATATGCAGAAGTAGAAGACAGCCTGGAAGAAAGGAAGCAAAAAAAAAAAGAATAACATAAAAAGAATATATCATTTCTATAAAACAACACTCATTAATCTCATAGAAGTGAAGTATAGAGACAATGTAAGCAGAATACAAACCACCAATTCAAAGAATACATACACAACTTCCAGAAACAAAACAATTCAACAAAAATAAAAGGAGGAAAAATAAAAAACTTATGCTTCAAATTCTAAAACACATAGTGGTTAGATTTAACAATTCTAATGACAACAAATTCTGCAAGTCATCATTTCATTTTGAATGGAAAAGAAATTTGAATAATATAAGAATATTCTTTATCCACCAAAAATTGCAAAATGAAATATAGTATAATATCCTGAAGAGCATAAATAAATAAATAAATAGATAAGTAAGTAAATAAATAAAAGGTTAAGATGCAAGTGAAATTATGTCTTGCAAACCTAATCATCAGAAAAAGGGTAAATATTCAATAAAAAAGAATCATTTGAAGCATTCCTGTAAATCTTATTTTTGCTACTAACTACCTAGGTGATCTTGAGCAAGTCACTTAGCATCTTTGAGCTTCGATTTCTTCACCTGCAAAATTAAGTGTTTGGACAAGATGCTCTCTTAGATTTCTTCCAGCTCTAAATCCTGTAATTGATCCCAAGTTGAATATGTGGAGTGTAGCTAATATTGTACAATATATCTTTACTGAGGCTTTTTCTTTACCAACAATGAGAGTAATATAGTAGGATAAGTAAAACCCAACAATATGACTCTAAATTTTTGCTTTCAGTAGAATTGAAAACTTTGTATTATTCATTTTTTCTTTGAATTAAAACTTTTTAATCTTAAAATTTCTAAATATGCTAATTTTTCAGCTGAATTGCTATTCAATTCCCAACTCTTACAGCTCCATTGCCCATATGTTCTACCTCCTACCAGGTACACTATTACAGTTTTCTTATGATTAATGATCTTCCCTAACTGCCAGCTTCTGGGGATTATGGATAGTGATAAACCTGGAAGGGATTATGTGGGAGGGATACTTTCTTATCTCTGCCTTATTCTCACTAATATTAAGGTCTCTCCCACACCACCGTACTATAGAATATCTTTCTATTTAGTGTTTATGCTATATAAAAAAAATAAAAGAAACTGGATGGAAGTTGGAAAGACCAAGGTCATTCCTCTGGGTAAATACAAATCAAGAGAAAAACAGTCAAAAAGACTTTGTTTCTCATTACTGTAAAAATATACCCTGAATGATTGTGAATGATAGTCATTTCATGACCCATTTATTACATTTTGAATTAGTTCTTCACTTTAAGTGTTAGTGGAATCCTAAAAGTAATGTCACTACATAACTTATTGTTGCAGCAGTCAAATGTCTTTTCCTCCCTATGGTTTTAGTTTACCATTAAATTTTTTTTTATGCAATCTGAAGAAAAATCAGAGTACCATGATTTAGATCCACTTTCCAATTTGCTGGATGTGAGGTAAACTTCATGGTTGTTTTGATTTGCATTTTTTCTCATTATTAGTGATTTAGAGGATTCTTTCATTTGGTTGCTGATAGTTCTTATTTCTTCTTTGGGAAACTACCTTTTCATATCCACAAACTATTTGCCTGTTGGAGAATGTCATGTCTTATATGTGTACAAGGGCAACTAGGTGGCTCCATGGATATAGTACTGGGCCTGGAGTCAAGAAGAATTATCTTTCCAATAATTCTGATCTTTCTGATAAGTCTCAGATATTTACTAGCTGTGGGACCCTAGTCAAGTCATTTAACCCTGTTTGCCTCAGTTTCCTCTCCTATGAAATGAGCTAGAGAAGAAATGGCAAACCACTCCAGTATTTTTGCCAAGAAAATTCCAAGTGGGGCCATGAAAAGTCAGACATAATTAAAAATGGTTGAATAACAACAAATACATGTGTATCAATTCTCTCTTTATGTTGGATATGGGACTTTGATCAGAGACAATTTCTTGAAAAGTTTTTCTCAGCAAATAGCTTATCATTTTAGCTATATTAATTTTATTCATGTAAAACCTTTTAAACTTTAATTAATTGAAATAATACTTTACTATTTGTGATCTTCTATAACCTTTGATTTCCCATCCTCTAGCCATAATTATTCAAGTTACCTTATTGCAGTTTCTTTCATTTGTTTTAGTGGTGGTCTTTTATATTTAAATCATGTATCCATTTGAAGCTTATCATATTCTACTTTTCTAGAACATCAGCAATGAATAAGTTGGAGAAAGATAGAAATAAAACTGTGAAGGAAAGGTGTTTGTGCCTTTCTAAAGATAGGCAATGCCTATTCAGGTGTAGTCAGAGAAGAGAGAAGGGAAGAAGGTAGGGGAAAGAGAGAGAGAGCGGGGGGTGGGGAGGGGGAGTGTTAGTTTAGAAGGATATGAAAAGAAATAGTAGCAAATGAATAATAGTGGTGGTTAACCACTTTGTCTTTATTCTCTAGAGAGAAGAAAAATATCATAGTTGGTGAGGAAATAACCTCAACTGAGTCATTACTGGTGTTCAACAATCCTACTCTATCCACATTAACTCCTTGAATCATTCTCCTCAATGGCTATTTTGAATCTTTTCTCCTTTTTCTTGCCCTCAATCCCACCCCATTCCCTATAGTTCTAAAATATGAACTAGACTGCTTCACCAAGAAAAATGAAAACATTGAACATGAGCTCCCTTAACTGGCCTTATCCTTCAAAACTTCTTAATATTAACAATCATGTAATGGTCCTCTTCACACAACATTCAGCCACGTAAGTGATTTTCCTAAAGCACAGGTCTGATCATGTTACACCCCTCCCCCCATAATTTCTAATACTCTCTTCTCCCTTGGTTCTATGAGGTTGCATTCTAATTGTTCTAACCTAGGTTCTAGGTTTGTGAAATACTTTACATATGTTAACTTATTGGATGGAATAGATGGATGCTTATCAAATTTACAGATGACAAAAATCTGGGAGGATAGCTAAGAAGTTGAATGGTGGTGGCAAGATCCAAGCTAATACTAACAACATAGATAAATGGACTAGAATCAAATAAGATGAAATTTGATCTCATTGATGTGAATAATCTCTGTAGTGATACAAATTGTTGTCCATCCATGTCTTCTTATCCTGGGCAACTCTTGTCCATTTCATTGGTTATAAGGAAGACAGCATGGTACTATGAAATGCATGATGGTTTTGGAGAGGGCTCCAGTGTTTAATTTGGGCTGTTTCAGCCTTTCTAGGCCTTAGTTCCTCATTTATAAAATGAGGGAGTTGGATTAGATGACATCTATAGTCCCTTGCAATTCTAAATCTTTGATCCTGTACTCCTTTCTCCCAAAGATTCCACCTCATCCCCACTCAGTGCATCACCCAACATGCCAAGGATCTTCACTGAGTCCTCCATTACATTCTTACCAATGGAATGCATGGACTAGTTTGTTGTTCTTGTTGTTTTAACTATACAAGTGGTCTACTACCTTAAGGGGTCAGAGTCCATTTCTAGGACTAAAGTGAATTTGCTGAGGAATCATATGAACCATAGTTCTCTATTTTGGGTATGTATGGAAGGCCACATGGTTTAGCTAAAGACATTCAAGGAAGCAATCAAGGGAAAGTGGGGACAACAAGAGATAGGTACTAGGGTACTCTACTGGATTTGGAGCTGGGATTGACATCTCCAACATAGCCTTTAAAACACAACTCAGATGTTAACTTTTTCACAAAGCCTTCTCTTGTCTGTTCTGGTCAACCTTCCTCATCCATCCCTAATACATATTGCTTTGTAACTCTAAAGTATTTATCATGAAATATTGTGTTATCATTTTTAGAGTGTCTCTTTTCCTCCTTAGTAAACTACAAATTCCTATAAATAAGCAGGAAGCTTATTTTATTTAATTTTTCTATCCCATGCAACACCTGAGTAGGTGTTTAATACATTTTTATTGAATGAATGAAGATTTAGACAATTTTTTTTAATGGAAAAGGGGAGATGAAGGAATTTACAACAGATGGCCTCCTTCTAAAAAAATGTAGGAGACAAAGTCATCAGAGAGTGTCTTGTCTGACGTGAGGAGACAAGAACGGTGACTATGTGAAGTATAAGAGAAAAAAGTCATTCATATATGGAATTATACCATCTGTTTATAACATTGTTGCTATGAAACTAACTGTACTTGCAACACTGTTTCACCTAATGTCATGTTTTATTCAAACCAACTGACATCCTTAGGTAGATTGTGTTTGTATGTGTTACTTTGTAAATTTGCCCAGAGAGAGGACACTAATTCCAAGCCACAGGAAAAATATGAAAGGAATAACAAAATTACATTCAGTGAGAAATTATATATTAAAGTGGTTACATACAGATGAAATATATCTAAAGTGATAAAAATTATTTTTAAAAATTATAACAAATACATGAATAATAAAACATTAAGATCTTACTAGGTCCTGTGGCAAGTGCTGAGGATACAAATAGAAGAATGAGTATCAATAGTTCTATCATCAAAGTGCTTACATTGTAAATAGGGAAAATAACACATAAGGGAGAGCTGGAAAGGAGAGGGTATAGTTTAGACGTGGTGCCCAAAAGCAATGTGGAATTCTCGTTATGGAAAAGATGAATGAAAACTCACCTATCAGAGCCCAGGCTGCTTCCAAGGGTGGAGGTAAGGTTCCAACGGAAGGGATATGAAGATAAATTACTTGATTAAGGATTTGAGTACTTAAGTTGGTTGCTACTAAGTAATACTAATACAAGTAGAAATATAAGACTTCTTTCAAGGGGTTCACATCATAATGGAGGAAATGATGCATAAGGAAGATTTTAGTTTCAAATAAGATAGAAAAGTCCCATGGTCCTTAGAGTACAGCAGCAAAGTAAATAGTAATGCCTCCTTTTTTGATGTAATTTCCACTGATAAAAATGTGGTTTTTTGTTTTGTTTTGTTTTGCCTATTTGATAGTGCCAAAGACTTTGGTGGTAAGGACTTTTTTTTCAGACATTGATATGGCTGTAGCACCCACAGAGGCAGTTATTAGGTGGAATCTCCACAGAGGTTGTTTCCCAGGATGATGGCTAAGGGTACTGGACCTGAAACTCAGTTATTCCCAAGGTTCTTGGGTTCACGACTCTGATCTGTTTCCATCAGAGTGCTAATGGAAATGCTGGCTAAGATGGTGGTGGTAGTGATGGTCTGACTTATCTGATATGTGCTGCCTTCCATCTCTCCCTCAGGGTATCTTGCTCTAGCTAGGATGGCTTGCCTTCCCTGTGGATGGCAGTTGGTGGGAATGGCTGACTCCTTCTCCACAAGAGTTGCTTCTCTTGATGGTGACTGTGAGGACTGATCTAGAAGCAGGACCAATGGTCTGGAAGGTGCTGCCTCTTTCAGGGCTCCTGTGCCTATCTGACTGTTGGTAGCAGTTGGTCTGTGGTTGTTACTCATAGCAATGAGGAAGGTGGACTTGCTTTCCACAATGATTTCTCCCCCTTGATGATGGTTGTAGGGGTTGAGTTGGAAGCACATTTAATTGTTTGGAGGGCACTGATATCCCCAAGGCTCTTGGGCTCAGGGCCTGAGCTGTCTTCTTCAAGGTCTAAGGGAAAACAGTAGTCAAAGTGGTGGTGGTAGTGGTTTATTTGCCTGATACATGCTGCTGCCTCCTCTTCCTCCTTCAGAGTGCCTTGCTAGTTCAGCTAGACTGACCTGTCTGCCTGTGTGGCTGGTGGTTAACAGTTGGTGGGGATGACTGCCTCCTTCTCTACAGTAGTTATTTTCTCTATTGATGAGTTGTTAATGAATACTATCCCATGGATGGTGTGCAGGGAACATGCCTTAAAAATTGTGTGAAAATAAAGACAAATAGTCATACTGCTGAGTTGTCCCAGCATTTTCCTATGTTTTTGCTTTTGTCATTTTCATTTTGTGACTTTTTATTATAGTTTAAATTGCCAATATTTGATTATTATTATTTGAGGGAATAATTCATTTTTACCATAAAACTATTTTTCTAAATATGAGATTTAAATAATATATCAATTTCTTAAACATGTTTTTACTACATTTTATTACATTTCCAGTTCATGACAGAAATCAATAGAAATTCATTTACAGCAAGCTTTGCTGAAATGCAACTGTTCTATTAATAAAAAGCAAGCCACTCCTTCCCTTACCGCACCTCATAAAGCTGCTCAAAACAGCTCTGATATGATTCACAGTCACAAAGGAAGAAAGATGCCAAGGGGATAGTCATTTTTCATTACATATCTAAGTCATCAGTTTTTCTAGCCATAGAGGCAATAAAAGTTAAATCTTCCGCATCTCAAGGCACAAATCCTTTAACCCTGAGCTATACATGGCCAGAAGCATTCCCCAAAGCTTCCATATAGTTAATGGGAACTAGGAACAGTAACTCCATAGGTTTGTCCTGTAAGCCAATTGACCCTTACTTGCTACATGAAAATCATAGTTTTAACATGCTATTGATATTGAATCATATCAATCTCAATATTCTTACTAGAAACAAACCAGAAGACAAAAGGAAGTTTTAGTTAATGGCAGGATGGTTTATAGATTCTTCTTGGAGAACAAATATGGAAACTGGTGGAAATGGTTTTATTTTACGTTCAAATGATATAAGAAACATTTAATGGGACACATTCATATTCAAAGTAATACTGAGTATTTGGAGGAGTAAGACCACTGTGGGGGAAAATTGTATGCTACACCCTACTATCTCTTGGATACAATCTTCTCTTCTCAGTGGGTATGTCAGGATAATGAAAAATATGTTGCAAGATATAGTTCAGGACTAAGGAATGAAAGAAGCCAAGGATTTGTAGAATTTATAGAATCTATATGCTCATATGTCACGACTACCTGCTTTGAAAAAAATGATTAAAAGATTCTGGGAATGATGAGCTCTGAAAAGCACAATTCCCAAACCCCCTACAGAAAGACAAAAAAGAGAGAGAAATAAATTGACTATATTTTAACAGATAGGTAATGTCTCATTACTGATATCAGAGTCATTTATAAATCAGCTCTCTATGTAGAACAGGTCACCAGATCATTGGAGCAAAGATCAAAATTCATATAAAGCTAAATGAAGGAAAAAATGAGAAAAAAAGATATGGTGCACAATTAAAACAACTCCAACTTGTCTAAGTTAAATGAATTATTGATGCTAGAAAATTAGATATAGATGGAGGAAGGGATATCAAAAATGATTACAACATTTTCATATAGAATTATAATGTAAATTAATTACCTTAGAGATGAGATGAAAAAACTTAAAAGCTACCTTAAATAACTAACACCCAACATACTTGGCAGGAGGGGAGGTAGCAACAAAGAACATTATTAGTTTAATATAAATTTCTTTGCAAAATGTCACAGAAAAAACATGGCGGTAGATTATAAGCAGTATGATTAATAAAATAGTGAGGGGCACTGGAGGGGTGAAAGTTTTAAGAAAATGTGGCAAGAGATTCATCAAGTAAAGTTACCCAAGGAACATTTAAGGTCAAAGCTGGAATCAAAAATACAAACAGGTAAAAGATAAAAAATGAGGAGGTTGGACTAGATGACACATGATGTCTCTTCCAACTCTAAATCTGTGATCCTATGACTAGAGCCATGTTTTCATGAAGAGTATAGCTGTGAAACAATTATTATTATTATTTTTAATTATTTTATTTGTTTTCAGTGTTCTGTAATCACTTCCATATATCTTAGATTTTTTCCCCCTACCTCCCCACTCCCTCCCTGAGATGGCATACAATTTTTTATTTACATTCTTACATTCCTATGAAATACATTTTCATCTTAATCATGTTGTATAGAAGAATTAAAATGAATGGGAGAAATCATAAAACAAAACAAAACATAATACAAAAGAAAATGGTCTGCTTTATTCTGATAGAATTCCACAGTTCTTTCTCTGGATATGAAAGACATTTTGCCTCAAGGGACCACTGAGAATTTTTTTTTTTTTAAAGTTGCCAACTTTCTTTTTTTTCTTTTTTTTTAAATTTATTTATTTAACTTTTAACATTCATTTTCACAAAATTTTGGGTTACAAATTTTCTCCCCTTTTATCCCCTCCCCCCCCAAACACCAAGCACTCTAATTGCCCCTATGACCAATCTGCTCTCTCTTCTATCATCCCTCTCTGCCCTTGTCTCCATCTTCTCTTTTGTCCTGAAGGGCCAGATAACTTTCTATACCCCTTTACCTGTATTTCTTATTTCCTAGTGGCAAGAACATTACTCGACAGTTGATCCTAACACTTTGAGTTCCAACTTCTTTACCTCCCTCCCTCCCCACCCCTTCCCTTTGGAAGGCAAGCAATTCAATATAGGCCAAATCTGTGTAGTTTTGCAAATGACTTCCATAATAGCTGTGTTGTATAAGACTAACTATATTTCCCTCCATCCTATCCTGTCCCCCATTACTTCTATTCTCTTTTGATCCTATCCCTCCCCATGAGTGTCGACCTCAAATTGCTCCCTCCTCCCCGTACCCTCCCTTCCATCATCCCCCCCACCCTGCTTATCCTCTTATCCCCCACTTTCCTGTATTGTAAGATAGGTTTTCATACCAAAATGAGTGTGCATTTTATTCTTTCCTTTAGTGGAATGTGATGAGAGTAAACTTCATGTTTTTCTCTCACCTCCCCTCTTTATCCCTCCACTAATGAGTCTTTTGCTTGCCTCTTTTATGAGAGATAATTTGCCCCATTCCATTTCTCCCTTTCTCCTCCCAATATATTTCTCTCTCACTGCTTGATTTCATTTTTTAAAGATATGATCCCATCCTCTTCAATTCACTCTGTGCACTCTGTCTCTATGTGTGTGTGCGTGTGTGCATGTGTGTGTGTGTAATCCCACCCAGTACCCAGATACTGAAAAGTTTCAAGAGTTACAAATATTGTCTTTCCATGTAGGAATGTAAACAGTTCAACTTTAGTAAGTCCCTTATGACTTCTCTTTGCTGTTCACCTTTTCGTGCTTCTCTTAATTCTTGTGTTTGAAAGTCAAATTTTCTTTTCAGCTCTGGTCTTTTCATCAAGAATGCTTGAAAATCCTCTGTTTCATTGAAAGACCAATTTTTCCCCTGAAGTATTATACTCAGTTTTGCTGGGTAGGCGATTCTTGGTTTTAGTCCTAGTTCCTTTGACTTCTGGAATATCCTATTCCATGCCCTTCGATCCCTTAATGAAGAAGCTGCTAGATCTTGTGTTATCCTGATTGTATTTCCACAATACTTGAATTGTTTCTTTCTAGCTGCTTGCAATATTTTCTCCTTGACCTGGGAACTCTGGAATTTGGCCACAATGTTCCTGGGAGTTTCTCTTTTTGGATCTCTTTCAGGCGGTGTTCTGTGGATTCCTTGAATATTTATTTTGCCCTCTGGTTCTAGAATCTCAGGGCAGTTTTCCTTGATAATTTCATGAAAGATGATATCTAGGCTCTTTTTTTGATCCTGGCTTTCAGGTAGGCCCATCATTTTTAAATTGTCTCTCCTGGATCTATTTTCCAGGTCAGTTGTTTTTCCAATGAGATATTTCACATTATCTTCCATTTTTTCATTCTTTTGGTTTTGTTCTGTGATTTCTTGCTTTCTCATAAAGTCCTTAGCCTCCATCTGTTCCATTCTAATTTTGAAAGAACTATTTTCTTCAGTGAGCTTTTGAACCTCCTTTTCCATTTGGCTAATTCTGCTTTTGAAAGCATTCTTCTCCTCATTGGCTTTTTGAACCTCTTTTGCCAATTGAGTTAGGCTAGTTTTCAAGGTGTTATTTTCTTCAACATTTTTTTGGGTCTCCTTTAGCAGGGAGCTGATTTGCTGTTCATTCTTTGACTTCATGTCTCTCATTTCTCTTCCCAGCTTTTCCTCCACCTCTCTAACTTGATTTTCAAAATCCTTTTTGAGCTCTTCCATGGCCTGAGCCCATTGGGTGGGCTGGGACACAGAAGCCTTGATTTCTGTGTCTTTGCCTGATGGTAAGCATTGTTCTTCCTCATCAGAAAGGAAGGGAGGAAATGCCTGTTCACCAAGAAAGTAACCTTCTATAGTCTTATTTCTCTTCCCTTTTCTGGGCATTTTCCCAGCCAGTGACTTGACCTCTGAATATTTTCCTCACACCCACCTTGCCTCCTGATCCTCCCAGCCAGCGCTTGGGGTCTGAGGTTCAAATGCTGCTCCCCAGCCTCGGGGCTTTGGGCAGGGGCAGGGCTGCTATTCAGTGTGAGATTAAGTTCAGATGCTCAGGTCAGGGCAGGGCCGCCTCTCAGGCTCAGTTCCCTCAGGGGGTTTATGCACAGACCTTCAACAATGGATCCAGGCTCCTGCCTGCTTGGGGAGCCCAGGTCTGCCGCCACCCTTCAGCTTCTGCCTCCCGAGGGGGCCTGAGTTATGGGGGCACCCCACTCCCCTCTCAACCCGCCAAAGAGACCCTCTCACCAACCCCCGTCACCTGTGGGTGGAAGGACCTGCGTGGCCACTGGAGATCCCGTCCCTGAAGCCTGCTCGGATCTGTTCCTCTCGGTGCCGCGGCCGCAGCAGGGCTGGGCTGGGCTCCGCGTCCCCAGTGTGACGGACCTTTTGCGAGAGGTTTGCAGGTCCCTCTGGAACAGAAATCTCCTTCGCTCCACTGTTCTGTGGCTTCACTGCTCCAGAATTCGCCGTGGGTTACTTTATACAGATGTTCTATGGGTTGTGGGTTTGGAGCTATGTGTATGTGTGTCTCTCTACTCTGCCATCTTGGCTCCGCCACCCCATTGGGAATTTTTTAAGTCCTTGCATTGCAATGAGGTACTAAGTCTACCAGAAAAATTCCTTGTACACTGTGGTTGTTGCTGTGTACAAAGTTCTCCTGGTTCTGCTCCTTTCACTCAGCATCAGTTCATATAAGTCTTTCCAGACCTCTCAGAAGTCTTCCTGTTCATCATTTCTTATAGCACAAAAGTATTTCATTACATTCATATGCCACACTTTATTCAGCCATTCCCCAATTGATAGGCATCCCCTTGATTTTCAGTTCTTGGCCACCACAAAGAGAGCTGCTATAAATATTTTTGTATACATGGGACCCTTTCTCATCTTAATGATCTCTTTGAGATACAGTCCTAGCAGTGGTATTGCTGAGTCAAAGGGTATGCACATTTTTGTAGCCCTTTGGGCATAGTTCTAAATTGCTCTCCAGAATGGTTGGATGGGCTCACAGCTCCACCAACAATGAATTAGTGTTCCAACTCTCCCACATCTTCTCCAACATTTATCATTTTCCTGTTCTGTCATGTTAGCCAATCTGATAGGTGTGATGTGGTACCTCAGAGTTGTTTTGATTTGCATCTCTCTAATCAATAGTGATTTAGAGCATTTTTTTATATGACTATAGATAGCTTTAATTTCTTACTCTGAAAACATGAAACAATTATTATGTAGCTAATTTTTCTTCAGTGAATAAAAGGGCAAGAGAATATAATGGAGAAAGTCGGATCCTACACTGGATTAGGGTCCGTTTTGATTCATTACCCTTTTGAAAACCATATTCCTGTTTTTAGGGAACAAGTTGAAAGAAAATGCTTCTTTCTATAGCAACATTAACCATACTTTGTCCCATGTATCAGTAATGGTCAGTCGACTGGTGTGTCTCTCCATCTCTCCCTCTCTTGCCTTGCTTTCTTTCCTCTCTCCTTCTTTCTTTCACAGAAACTGACTATAATAAAGAATAAGGAGAAAAGTACTAGATTTGAAGTTAGGGAGCATGGGTTTAAATCCCATTTTCACTGCTTACTACTTAGGTGACTTTGGGCAAATTACTTAATATCAATGAATCTATTTTCTCAACTGTAAAATTAGGGGATTGGACTAGTTGGTCTCTAAGTTATCTTCTAAGTCTAAGTCATATTATTTACCCCAGGCTGAGTTACATGGCCTATAGTTAATACTGTATGTTTTTACTGAACCTCCCCTGCCCTGTTGGTGAGAGTAATATAGTAAGGTAAATCCTAAAAATATGACTAAATTTCTTCCTTGAATAGGCTAAAAACTCTGTATTCATTATTTCATTTTGCTTTCTTTTAATTTATGGCAATTTGTAAACATGTTAGTTTTTCTGATAAAAAAAACTCTTACAACTTCATATTATAATTTTTGATTTGAAACAAGATACCCTCTAAATATTAGTGGATCTGTGTATTTCTAAAACAATAGATTAAATTGAGAATTTATTTTTCACATAAGGCTTATTACAAAGACCCCACAGAATCCTAAAAATAATATCACTGTATGTTTTACTGGTATGGCAGCCAAATATATTTTCCTACCTATGGCTTTGGTTTGCCATGGTTTCAGAATGTACTAAAATTTCAGCAAACTTGCTATTTATTTCCAACTCTTACAGCTTCATTGCCCATATGCTCTGCCTCCTACTAGGTGCACTATTACATTTGCCTTATGATTAATGATCTCCTTTAACTGCCAGCTTCTGGGGATCATGGGTAGTGACAAGCCTGGAAGGGATTGTGTATGAGGGATATTTTCCTATCTTTGCATTAGTAAATTTGTGCTATACTGGCTGTTATTAAGAACACTCCCATACAGCAGAATATCCTACTATTTAGTATTTATGCTATAAGAACCAGAAACTATGAAAATTGGAAAAATCAAGGTTATTCTGCTATCTAAATACAAATCAAGAGAAAAACAACTAAGTCAGAAAGATTTGTTTCTCATGACTCTCCACGTGAAAGAAAATCCACAAAAAGCAACGTGTAGGAGAGAATCAAATCAAGCATGGCATCTTCTAAAATGGCAAAAGTCATCATTTAGGATAGAATGTCTTTGTCTTAGAATGTGATGTGGTAGAAACCGTGGCAGAATATGCTCCTATTTAAAATGGACAATACAGTCTCTAAAGAAACTGCCATTTTTGAGTGGTGGTGGGGTATTTGGAAATTTAGTCTGGAGATAAATTTCAATAAGATGAATAGTAAATTATATTATATCCATAATTCCTGAACTTAATATTTATTATTTGCCAGTTAAGACGAGAAAAGCTTAGCCAATATAGGGTCTTTTCCTCTTGAGTTTATAAATCAGACAAGTTATAAACTCTAAAATAAAGTCCATTGGTAATGTTACTATTATCGTTACTATTAATATTTTGGTGAATCTTCTCTAGTCTCTTTTCAGAGTTGCTCGATATTTATTCCAGGTTCTTTCTCTAATAACATTTTTAATCTGTCAAGAGTTGGGGTATTAATAGCTAGCATGTATATAGCATTCTAAGACTTACAAAACATTATATATATATATATATGTATATATATGTATATTATATCATTTGATCCATACAACAACCCTGTGAGATAGGTGCTATTATCTTGATTTTATGAATGAGGAAACTGAGGCAGATAGAAGTTAAGTGTCTTGCCTAGGGTTATACAGCTGAGGGAGGATTTTAATTCAGGTCTTCTTGACTCTAAGTCTAGCAGTCTATCCACTAAGGATGTTAGAGGCCATCTAGTCCAATCTCTTCTTTTTAAAGATGATGAAATGAGGCCTACAGAGGCTAAGTAATTTGTCCAAAGAAACACAGATAGTAAGTGGCAATAGCAGATTTGGAATCCAAATCCTCTGGCTCCAAACAGAGTACTTTTCCCTTTATTCCCAAATCTAGTACTCTTTCCATACCTACCTCAATTTCTCCCATTTTTCACTCTTCATATTCAGGTAAATTTGACGTTTTACAATCTCTGTGTGTCTCCACACACACACATACGCACACACACACACACACACACACACACACACACACACATGCATACACATCTAATTTATTATTTTTCTTTTTTCCATTCTGGATTCAAACACTTACTTAAGAAAATCTCTCTTCTTACCCCTTTCCTTATTATCTATAAATTTAAAATTAATAAACCCAGTTGAACAATTAAATATATAAATAAGCTTTATATTTTTCTTATTTTCCATATAAAGAATTCATTTCCATAGCATTTTGGAAAATGAGATTATTTTAAACATTAGTATAATTCTTCATATTGTAAATTTTTCTAGTCTTTATGTATAAACTATTTATCTGCATGTATACACATGCACACCCACGTGCCCACATGTAAATCTTATGTTCGTGACTATGTTACAGGTTTTTCTCTCTGAGCGTTTTTAGACTGTAAATTCTCTGTGGGCAGAACTATTTTCTAACACAAATTATATAAACACCGTAACATCTAGTACTATTTGAAGAGGAAATTCCCCAAAATGATGATTCCTCCCCTCCCCCCATAACTCCAAGCAAATAGCCGCCTACCATGGAAACCAGAGGTGGAGGAAACCTTACATAAGCATTACTGGGACTTCATGTTCTCTCTATATGCCATCCTATCCTATTCAATAGGATCCTACCTTCTCTATAGAGTCAGGTCCCCAACCTTAGTCACTGCTTTGTCCAAAGGCTCAACAAGGTCTCCTTTCTCCTTGGAAACTACATCTATTCATGCTGCAACATGTATTTTCAATGGGCCGATTACTATTGAGTGTAATTTTACAGAAATTAAATTAAATGTAAAGAAGATACAAAACTATCCCTATTTCCTAAGGCCACGATGATTTACTTAGAAAATTCTAGGGAATCAGCAAAGACCCAAACTAATAACTCCAGTAAAGCAGTTGTTGTTGTTCAGTTGTGTCCAACTTTTCATGACCCTGTGAACCACAGCAAGTCAATGCTGGCCAAGGGGTTTTCTTGGCAAAGATACTAGAGCAGTTTCCATTTCCTTTTCCAGTGGATTAAAGCCAACAGAGGCAAAGTAATTTGCCCAGGATTACACAACTAGTAAGTATCTTAAGAGTGGATTTAAACTTAGGTCTTACTGACTCCAGGCCCTGTGCTCTATCCACAGAGCCTCAGTATAGGTGCAGGCTACCAAATAGACCCACAAAAATCTACAGGGCTTTTACACAGCAGTAGTAAAACCCAGGAGGCCATGATAGAAAGGAAAATCTCATTCAAAATAATTGCAAAATGCATAAAATATCGGGTAGTCAAAAAACCATACTTAATACCTGTAGAATTATAATTATGAAACAATCCTTAAAGAAATAAAGAACAACTTAAATAACTAGAGGAATATTTGGTGCTTATGGCTGGGTTATGCCACTAGAAAAAAAATCATAATACTGCCACAATTAATTTACATATTTAGTTCTTTACCAATAAAGCTACTAAAGAGATACATCACCACGTAGTAAATACATAATTTCTCTATAGCTGTAGATATAGTATATAATCAGTTATAGTCTATTATCTATTATTCATTTGAAGGAAGAAAAGATTTAGAATATCCAGGGAAATAATAAGGGGGCAAGGAGAAAGTAGGAGTGAAAGAATAACCTTTTTAGACATTAAACTACATTATAAAGCAACAATTATGAGAACTATTTAGTGCTGGCTGAAAAGTTTATCAAAGGAACAGAATAGACAAGAAGAAATCAGAAGTGATTGCACTCTATGGAGCACATGAATATATTTTAGTAGTTAGTTGGAAAAGTTGGTCTCACCACTTCAAACCAAAAGATTGGAAGTTACAGAGATAAATTGTAGAATTTCGGAAGTCGAAGAGGTATTTGAGACATCTTATTCCATCCCTGTAACCCAGCATAAGGACAAAACTATGTTTTATTTCTTCAAAGCTCTGATACTAAGGAATCAATTAGTCAATCAACAAGTATTTATTAAGCACCTATTATATACCAAGTTCTAGGAATAATGAAGCAACTTCTACCGACAAGAAAAAAAGTGCTGACAGGCCAGCTGAGAACAGAGAGGAGAGGGGCACTCCTGTTATGTTCTGGTCCTTGTGTGGCAGAATATTCAGTGCCTGGAAAATAACTACTGACAACAATTTGGCAGTGGCAATGCAACCTGGAGGTCTACTAGATAAAGTTTAAGATCTTGATTTATTGGGTAGAGATCCCCAATATTCCCTACATCTAATACAATTAATTTATACATAATAATAGCAATAATAGTTTACATTTATATTAGCATTTAGGTTTTACAAAGTACCCTTCATGATTACCTTGTTGATATAGGATCATTGGCAGAAAAAGCACTGGATTTGGAATTGAATGCCCTTTGTCTGAAACTCAGCTCTGTCATTTAACTTTAGGCAAGTCACTCTCAAGGCTTTAGTTTCCTTATATGTAAAATGAAAGGACTGATAAGGTTCCTTCTGCCTTGGAATCTGCCCCATCACTAAACTCTTAAAACCTATGGACCTCTCTATCTACCCTGCAGTTAAGATCTTTGACATGTATTGTCACCTACAATTGGAGTATGAGCTCCTTGCGAGCAGTGACCCTCATTTTTTCCATTTATATCCCCAGTACTTAGATAGATGCTGTAATAGGATCAACATTGACCAGAGTTCCTCTCCATGCCACTCCTCCATGGTAGGCTCAAGCCATCTTAATCTGGATTTTTGGTTACTTGTGGTTATTCCTCCTTTGTTTTTAAAGAGGATCAGTGGCATCATACCTTGACTTGTGCATGAATCGGATTTAAGTGGGGCAGAGTTGTACAAAGTCATCAGCCTCACTCTCTCTTCTAGTGTCATCAAAGTCCAGTGGCAAGCCAAAAGTTAGGACAACTGGTGATGTCCCAGGATACAGTGGATGATCTTGGTGTTTTCAACGTCTGATCAAGTTTTAAGCATTCTTTAGCATCTATGTCAGCTATCTTCATGGTCATTGAAACAAATTATTTTCATCTGCTCATTCCACTGGGAAGTCTTCACAAGCTTGAGGTAGACTTGCCCCTAACTCACCAAGGGGTTTGAGACATGTCAGTTATCCTTAACCTGGTTTTTCTATCTACCCAAGATAGTTCTTACCAGGGTCTAGATGCTACCCATGCTACAGCTTCTTGGAGCCACTGGTGGGAGTTGGGTGAGAAGTGGACTCCAAAGGTGGAAAAGAGCCCTGAAAAGGGCTCAGCACCTCATACCAGAGGTACTAGTTTTTTCTGAACACCCTTAATTGGGAAGAAAAAGCCCACCTACATGGAATCAATCATAGTGGATGGATATCCCAAGCCCTTGAAAGTCACCACATACTGCCCTGTTCACCAAAGATGTTTCCTTATGGAGATGAGGGGGACTGCATTTACCTAAACTAAGTACTGAATTATACCTGTTCAATATCCTTTCTATGCCATGGCATAAATCAGTCTTTTTTGTTAACTGTTGAATTATCAACAAGTACCTCAATTAGTTCCAAAATTGAACCTGAGTTAACAGCATACTGGCCTGATTAGATACACCCCTCTCTCCATAAAGTACAAATCAAAACAAGGCTGAGGTTCTACCTCATACCCAGGGAATTAGCAAAAATAACAAATAATGGCAAGAGTCAATATCGAATGTATTATGGAAAGGTGGTACACTGATGTATTGTTGGTGGAACTGTGAACAGATTCAATTATTCTGTGAAGCAATTTGACATTA
This sequence comes from Notamacropus eugenii, assembly GCF_028372415.1. Classification (NCBI taxonomy): domain Eukaryota; kingdom Metazoa; phylum Chordata; class Mammalia; order Diprotodontia; family Macropodidae; genus Notamacropus; species Notamacropus eugenii. The sequence goes on along the minus strand of NC_092875.1, from coordinate 279,668,647 downwards.
TTAAGAACTAAAATGATTATATCCTTTGACCTAGAGAAACCACCTTGAGGCATGTAACCAAGGATATTTTGGTAAATATTTAAACACTGACTGTCTGGAAAAAAATGTACACATGATATACTTTTAAGTTTAATCTTCCTTATTCTACACCAATTTCTAAGTCTAGACAATTAACAAAATAATAAATCAAGCTATGATTTATAGCAATAACTAATTGCCATGGTGTAGATACTCACACTGAAAATTTAATAATTGGGAGTCAGTTCAAGCTGACTCCAGCCCTCCTCTGTTATATGGTCAAAAAGATCAATGACAAAAAGAAAGTCCTCATACACTAGAAGATATTTATATCAGTATTTGTAGCAGCAAAGAACTGGCAAAAAAGTGGATGTCCATTGATTGGGGAAAGCCTTCTGAGCCATAAACATAATAATAGCTCTCATTTATAAAGCTTCTTAAGGTTTATTAAGTGCTTTATATATCTCAACTCATTTGATCTTCACAACAACCTTGTGAAGTAAATGTTATTATCATTTCTGTTTTACATATGATGAAACTGAGACACAGAAAGGATAAGTGCTTTGCCCAAGATCACATAACTAATAAATGTCTAACACAGGGTTTGAACTCAACTCTTCCTGATTCCAAAAGTCCCAAGCTCTGATCATTAAGCTGCCTAGCTACCTCCAGTGCTATGATGACTGCAATGGTGAATATGATGAATACAGAGGAACATGGTGGGTCTTTCATGAACTGCTGAAAATTAAAATGAACAAAACCAAGGAAATAATATATACAATGACTATAACAACGCAACTAAAAAAGTGACACCACAAAAACATTAGAAACTGAATACTCAACTGATGTCTCAAATTTGGTTCCAACATGAGATGTAAGAAGGCACAACACTGTCCTCCCCCTCCATTTCTTTGTAGAAGTCAAAGATTATGAGTATTGTATATGATGTCTTGTATTTGAAATATGTTGATTAGTCTTGCTGAACTTTCTTCCTTTCCCCCACCTCTTATCAACAAAGCGATTTGCTAGGGCAGGAAAGTCAAGTGTTATTAAGAGGAAAAAGTCTGTATTATCTAGTTAAATCCTCCCCCTCTCCACCCAAGGTAACTGGTAGACTTTCACATGTGATATTCTATAGCAGGTCGTATCTTTACAGACACAAAGTTGACTGAAAGATGAGAAAATATAAAATCCTGCCGTGCTGATTATTTGTTGACTATTTTTTAAAAAGCACTTGAAAGGAGACAAGATGGTGGAGTGAGTCATTGCTTTTAAATCTACTCTCCCCCTCAATACCTTAAAATAATTCTTTAAGTGCCACACAAAGAAGAGAAAGGAAAAAGCAATACCCTCAAGGTAACTGACACAGAAAAAACAACAGAAGACCAAGGCATGCAGAATTATTATAGTCCTGTCGTACCTTCTTTCCTCAGGCCTGGCCAGACTCAGGCCCTATTAGGACTAGGTGGACTAAGCCACTGAGTCTCTCCTTCCCAGTACTATTGCATGTTTATCAAACCACTAATTCTTTTCTTCTGTACTCTGCTTGCCACCGCACACCTCCAAAAAAAACCCCAAAACAATAAAACCAGGTCCAGTCCTAGAAGCTGGAGCCCCTACTTCCACTATATACCGAGAACAGCTCTGTCCAGGAATGGGCTCAATCTCTTGAGGAGAAGCTTTATACTTATACAGCCTGGGACCTTGGCTCTGTCCAGGGTCTGAGTTCCACCAAAGGTAAAGTCCATCACCTGCATAACCCAGAATGAGTCAAAAATGACACTATTCACTTACATTGCCCTTATAACTTTGATGCCACATGTTTTTGTGGTAAGGTCAAGCCCTACTTTATTCACCAGTAGAAAGAATAGAGTAGTGAAAGACATTAGAAAGACATTAGCTATTTCTACCTGCCCATGTGGAAATAAAAGATGTTGAGGGGATAGAGAACAAATACAGACTTCCATAAGGTGGCTTATGTGTGCAATCCCCTTCTAGGTCTTATGGAGAGCTGAAGCAGGAGCAAGAGACAGTCTTTGTCTATCTGTACATAGTTAAGTCTAATCTCCATGCTCATCAACTGAGATAATATTTTTAAAGCACTTAACATAGTACCTAGAATATAGTAGGCTCTTAATAAATACTTGCTCCCTCTTATCTCCCTTTGTTCTTGAAGAACATGCTCAGAAATCAATTCATCTTAGGTGATAAGCTTTCTCTCATCAATAGACTTTGAAAGTTGTTATGAAACCAGTATAAATGACTTAAAAAACAGATGCTGTGCTATATCAAAATCAAGTCTTTAAATTTTTTAAAAAAAATTCTTAACTTAAACTCCTCCCCCCTGCCCTGCCAAAAGACCAATCTCCATTCATACACAAAATAAAACAAAAAAATTGAGATTTTATATCAAACAGTGAATTTCCATTTCACTTTTGGTTTTGTTTTTGTTTTTTAACTATGTCAGCCGGACTGGTATTGGCTTCAAATCTGTGAGTGGCTGGAGCTGAACGAATAGAATACAAAGAGGAGAGTCAGGACACAAGTAGAAGTTTAATTTTGAAGTGAGGAAAGTGCTTGCAAGTGGAAGTCCTTTTGAGTAGGAGGGTTTGACATGCTGGAACTAAGACAGTGCTTTATGTACATAAAAAAACCCACAAGTGGGATGGACCATGACATAATCACTCTTAGGTCTTGAGTAGCAGTTCTCATGGCAGGTTCATGCTTAGGCAATGAAGGCATTCCTGGGTCTTGTGGGAACAGTGTCCAAGTTGATTGTTTCACAACCAGAGTTAGCGTGGTGGTTACAGGAATGCAGTACCTGGTTTGGTTCACTTAACTGTTACAAGAAACAGGGATCATAAACATGTCAAGAAGTATGATGGATGGCTCTCAGGACTCTGAGAAATAGGCTGGCGGGGGGGTGGGTGGGTGGGATGCTCCAACAAATCTAAACATAAATATAAACCCCTCAGTGACCACCTGGTGCTGGTCAAAGCAATGCACTTTGCTAGAGGGTGAGATCATCTAGAGCACAAAGGATTGTTGTTATACCATGCCAAGCTCAGGGCACATCCTGATTGTTGGGCCTTATCTCTGGGAGACAGGGTGTTTCCAAACTATTTTGACAACTGTAACAAATAACTTTTTAATAAGTATATTAAAAATTTAAACACTACTTTAAAAACTTTCCTGTGTCTGTGCTTCCTTCTGAACTTACTTAACAAAAAATGTTACAGTGCTCTTCTTTATTGGCATAACCACTGCTGTCCCTCCCCAGAGAAGAGCCCTTCCACCAACTATCTAGGAGAAAGGAGGGAAAAGCCCTCATAATAAATAAGCACAGTCAAGCAAAATGAATCCATACAGTGACCATGTCTAGAAATGTATGTCTACCATCTCTCAGAAGGTGGGTAATATCCTTCTTAGTTCTTGCTTTGATCATAGTTCTTAAATCTTTCAGTGTTTTTATAATTGTCTTTATAATGTTTGTTTTCCTTACAATTTTTTTTTCAGTAAATTGTTCTCCTATATCAGATCTTTTCACTCAATTCTCTGTTGTATTACTCAGGATTATCTGAAATCATCTCTTTTATAATTTCTATGGTGCAACAATGTTCCATTACATTTATAAACCACAATTTGTTCAAGCATTCCCCAATTGTCTAAGAGGCCATCTCATGTAAGGCATCCCCTTTGATTCTGATTCCTTGATTTTCTCAAACCTCCTCCTTCTCCCCTTTAATGATCCCTTCAGGATCAGGAATTTGTTTTTACTTGCATTTCCTTCCTGGTATTACCATTCTTATCTACTCCTCTCCCTCCCCCACCCCCCCAGCTTTATATCTGCTTGTTTCCCTATTGAATCTGATGTATTTCTACAGTGATCTCTCTATCTGTTCAACCTTCCTTTGTTTCAGCTAAAAGTGAGGTTCATTAATGCCTGCTCCTTTTCCACTCTTTCCTCCATATTTGTATATTCTTATACCTTCCAATTATAAGAAATAGCAATTTCTATCCCCTTCTTTCTCTTTTTAACATCTGTGTTGTCTCACAGGTGCATTGCTTTTTTTATTTTTATTTTTTGGCTTTCCTTTCTCTTTTCCCTCTTAAAACCCTCAGAACAGAATTAAAGCTACCCCTCCCAGCCCTCACCAGGACATCTGTTTTTCCTTATTTAACTCCCCTTTGAAGATGTTAAGCTTCAGAAGGGATATGTTTCTTCTCTCCCAGGAGAGTTACAATACTATATCATCACATAGCTCCTTCTAATTGATAAAATAAATTTACCTTTCTAGGTTTATTTGAATTCTTATATTTGTATTTCAAAGTTTCTACTTAGCTCTGGTCTTCTTAAAAAGAAATTCTTGAAAGTTCTCTACTGTATTAAAAACCATTTCCCCCCATCAGGATTATATTCACCTTTAAAAGATATTATTTTTAGTTGTAAGCCTATATCCTTTGGCTTTCAGGATACTGTATTCTAAAACCTCCTATGGTTTTTAGTAGAAGCAATCCAGGGCTTATGTGGTATTATGGTGTCTTGGTACCTGAAATGCTTCTTTCTGGATGCTTGTAGTATTTTTCCTTTTATATCAGAATTCTGGATTTTGACTATAACTTTTCTGGGATCTTTCCTTTGGCAGTTTCTTTCAGGATGTGACTAGTTGATTTTTTTCTTCTGTTTTTGTCCTCTGGTTCTAATAGATCTGCACAGTTTTTGTTTATGATTCCTTGAAATAATGTCCAGGCCTTTTTGGGGGGGGAGGGGAATAAGGAGATTGGAATGAGCAATCATGGTTTTCAGGGAGTGCAATGATTCTTAATTTATATCTCAACCTTTTTTTCCCCCCGAAGACAGTTGTTTTTATGAAATATCTTACATTTTTTCTTTTTCTTTTTGTCTTTTGATTTTGTTCTAATATTTCTTACTATCTCATGGAGTCATTGATTTTGGTTTTGTCTATTCTAGTTTTTAGAGATTCGACTTTAGAGATTCCTCAACTAAATCACAGAATTGGCTCAAAGCAGCCCCTGAACTCAGACAAGCACCTGCAGGAACTACATTCTGGTCTTGAAGTCCTAGAGACTTCAAGTGTCATTTTGTCACTAGGCCAACTTACCTCATTAACTGCTGTTACAACTCACTACTTGGCTCTTTGTATAGACACAACTGTATGTTTCAAGGCTTAGCCTCTCTGCCTTGGGTCTCCTTGGTCCTAGAGGAGATTCCAGCACACCAGTCTAATTTCCCTCCTCCAAATGAATCAAGAAGCCTTTTGATGACAACCTCATTCCAAACAACTCAAGTTGCTTTCTAGAAGCTAGGATCTTCTCTTCCTTCTTCCTCTGGAGACTTATGGACTCTGCCTTGGTTTTCTTGACTAAATGCCTCATATGGTCCTAATGTGCCTGACACCTCTTGCTCACTCTATTAATCCCACCTAGTTGCAGGCCTAGTCACAGAGGGCAAAAAAAGAATCATATATATTTCATCACTGTGATTAAGTTTAAATGTGTAGTTTTTATTCAGCAATTCATTGAATTGGATGATCTGAATTGGATCTTTTACACATGATGACATTTTCACCCAAAATGAATTCAGAAGTGGCAAAGAAGTCACACCTTAATTGAAGGATCACTTACTGATTCTCTTCATAGAGGTGAATAAAAGAGATGGTCTTTATCCTGGGGCTAAAGGCAAAAACCATTAGTGCTCTCCCTCTGAGGCTGTCTCTGATTCACACTGTATGTAAATACACTTCTATGCTTGCAGTCATTTGCATCATGCCTCCTCCACTATATATTGTGAGATTTTTCAGGACAGGTTAGGTCTTTTTGTCTTTCTTTGTATCCCCATCATGTGGTATGGTGCCTGGCACATAGGAAGCATTTAATAAATGTTTGTTGAAGATGATGACAAAATAACTACAAAGCAGAAAAGTCATTCCATGGGACACATGGCACATGGTTACCTTACCTTTCAGTGTTCCCAGTAATCATGAGTGACCAGATTAAAATTAAGATTCATGATTGAATTTATATACCCATACATTCTTTAGGATAAAGAAATTATATTAACCTGACAAATTTCTCCTAAATAAGTAAATATATATATCTTGGTATTATATTATTTAATGCAAAAGCAGGCAAATGGGAGGATGCTGAAAAGTGTATTGGAGGATGTGGTTCAGGATAAAGAAATAAAAGAGGCAAAAGACTTGCAGATTTCTCAGAGAAGAAAATTGAAAGGTGCTGGACATGGCAACCACTGAACAACACAACTGCTGGGATTTATATTATCTTAACAGACAGGAAATGACTAGTTACAGATAAAGCAGTCATTTGGGAATAGGTTCTCTGTTCATGGTCAGACCATGCACTGTTTAAAGTTCGAGGTTGGGTCAAATACCAAATTAGAAGAAAGGAAAAGAATGAGAAGACAGTATTAACGCTGGATAGATACATCATTGATATAGTAAAAATTATGGAATGCAACACCAAAGAAGACTAGGTCTTATTTATACTGCTAGGTATATAAAGCTAGTGACTGTGGAATTGAGCAATGAGAGTACTTCTTTCTTCCCTGAATGTCATTCATTAGGAGTGGCCTAAGAGCTATGTTATCAGATAAGAGCTGAGGTCCTTTGTACTGGGGTCAGTTATCCTGAGCATCAAATTACCCCTTCCTCCATTACCCCAATATGACTGGCACAAGATAGCTTCCTGGTTCCTTCCTGTTAACCATGAAAAGACTCAGAGGGCCTGGCCTCCTTCACACCCCACACCCATGAAAAAACACAACATTGGGCCATCCCATAAAGTGGATCTTAATAGTGGGCCTCAAAGTAGCTCATAGTGGAATCATCAAATACTACAGCTCAAATTCCCAGAGCCTCATATTCTTGTTTCTATTTGGTGCCTATAACCTACTACCAGAACTTAATTTAGGGCTAAGATGTAGGGTCAGACTTATGCAGTCACCAACATTAGTGCATTCTTGACACCAATCAATCAAGTAACAAGTAATTATACAGGGTGTACTATATTCCAGGAACTTTACTAAGTTCTGAGAATATTAAGGAAGGAAGAAAGGAAGGAGGGAAGGCAAAAAAGAAGGAAGGAAAGAAAGAAGGAAGGAAGGAAGGAAAGAAGGAAGAAGGAAGGAAGGAAAGAAGGAAGGAAGGAAGGAAAGACAAAAACAGTCCTTTCAATAGGGAGCTGGGGTATGGGGATGGAGGGAGGTGATCAGCTGATAAGAAAACATGAGAGGTGTTTGATCTTAATTAATCCTTATTTTCCATTATATTCTTGTGTTTTGGTATCAATCTGGTATTTCTAATTCTGGTATCAATCAACACCTGGCTGCTGAGCATACTTAGATGGTAGGCATGACTTTCATTGTGTACATATATACAGATGTACACTTACCTGTCAAATAGCTCTGTATCAGGGCAAGGGGTTGTTTCGCTATTGTTAGCTTAGACATTTTGGCTACATTAATTGCATTTCTGTACTTATATCTGAACACAAGTGGGATTGATGTTCTTGGAATTCATATAGCTTTTAAGCTGTAATGTGATAATCACAAAGAAAAATGGTAAAGATTTGATTCAGGCAATACCTGAGACCAAACTTGTACCATGGACTTCTAGCTTTGGCCAAGGTTATGAGGTTGCAAGGAGAATTTGATCTCTGGGCCTCAGGGGTCACTTTCTAGTCATTCTCCCCTGACTATGCCTTGAGTTTATGCTAAAGAAGAATTACAGAGTGGTCCAGTTTATTTATCATGTTTAATTCCTCCCTTCTCTTCATTGTATATTGGATATATGACACAGTCATCTGTCAAAGGAGAGCTGATTTTTATTTCTTTTTAAACTTGTTTCATATCTGGCCCATATTTGGGAGGAGTCTGGAAAGGGAAATGGGGAAAATTGAAATATCCTTCTTGTCTATTTTTAGTTGGGTTGTAATTTGAAACTAGAGTAAACAAAGAGCAACATAGCTCAATGATATCCTCAAGGAATCATGGCAGAGAGGAAAGAACATTGAACTGGTGTCAGAGGACCTGGGTCTGCTACTTGCTACCTGTGTGACCTTCAGCAAGTCACTTAGGCTTTTTGGGTCTTAGTTTCTTCTTGTATAATAAAAGGGACTTGAATGATTATTCAGGGACTTATCCTTCCCTAAGGCTAGATTTAGAGTGTCAACTGGACGGGTACTGGCTGAAATAGAGCAGGTTAGAGACAGGTGTGTCAGGACACAAATAGAAGTTTAATTAATTTCAGAATGAGGAAGACAAGGCATGTAGGTGGAAGCACCCCTCCTAAGAAGGAGAGCTTAACATGCTGGACCAAAGACAAGTCTTATATACATAAAAACCACAAGTGGGTTGGACCATGACATAAAAATTTTTAGGTCTCGAGTTACTGTTCTCACGGTTGGCAACTTCTTGGGTTCTATGGGAACAGTCATTGTCTTAAGTCTTAGGGATCTTGCCACCTTGCAGGATACAGAACCAGAGTTCTGTGATGGGAACAGGAATACAATACGAGGAACAGGAATTGTGAACATGTGATGAATGGCCCTGTGAAATAGAGGGAGCTAAATCCCTCAGTGTACACCTGGTGCTGGTCCAAGCAATACATTTTAACAGAGGGTGAGGTCATTCCAGAGCACAAAGGATTATTCTAATGCCAAATTCACAGCTTCTTGTTCCAAGCTCAGACTGTTTGCTGGGCCTTAGCTCTGGGAAACAGGGTATCTCCAAAATATTTTGACAAGAGAAAAATATGCAAATGGGCTACAGGGGAGAAATTTACCTTTTCTTCCCCCAATTTCATTTTTTTTAAATTTTAGTTTTCAACATTCACTTCCATAAGATTTTGAGTTCCAAATTTTCTCCGTATCTCTTCTCTCATCCCACCCCATGATGGCATGTGTTCTGATTACCCGTTCCCTCAATCTGTCTTCCCTTCTATCACCTGCCCCCTTTCTCTTATCTCTTTCCTCTTCTATTTTCCTGTTGGGTAAGCTAGATTTCCATACCCCATTGTTTGTGTATCTTATTTCCCAGTTGCATGTAAAAATTATTTTTAACATTCATTTTTTGAACCTTTGAGTTCTAAAGTCTCTCCCTTCCACCCTTCCCAACCCACCCTCCTTGATCTGGGAGCTCTGGAATTTGGCTACAATATTCCTGGGAAATTTCCTTTTGGAATCTCTTTCAGGAGGTGATCAGTGGATCCTTTCCATTTCTATTTTACCCTCTGGTTCTAGAATATCAGGGCAGTTTTCCTTGATAATTTCTTGAAAGATGATGTCTAGGCCCTTTATTTTCATCATGGTTTTCAGGTAGTCCAACAATTTTTAAATCGTCTCTCCTAGATCTATTTTCCAGGTCATTTGTTTTTCCAGTGAGATATTTCACATTATCTGCTATTTTTTCATTCCTTTGGATTGTTTTATAATTTCTTGATTTTTTGTAAAGTCATTAGCTTCCATCTGTTCCATTCTAATCTTTAAGGAATTATATTCTTCAGTGAACTTTTGGATCTCTTTTTCCATATGACCAATTTTTCTTTTTAAGGCATTCTTCTCTTCATTGGTTTTCTTTGATCTCTTTTGACATTTGGATTAGTCCATTTTTTAAGGTATTATTTTCTTCAGCATTTTTGGGGTCCCCTTTAGCAAGCAGTTGACTTGTTTTTCATGATTTTCTTGCATCGCTCTCATTTCTCTTCCCAATTTTTGCTCTACTTCTCTTACTTGATTTTTAAAATCCTTTTTGAGCTCTTCCATGGCCTGAGACCAGTTCATCCTTTTCTTGGATTCTTTGGATGTAGGAGCTTTGACTTTGTTGTCTTCTTCTTATCATATGTTTTGATCTTCCATATCACTAAAGTAAGATTCTATAGTCTGAGTTTTCCCCCCACTATTTGTTCATTTTCCCAGCCAATTCCTTGACTTTTTAACTCTTTGTTAAGGTAGGGCTCTGCTTCCATTGTGGAGGGTGTACTGTCTCAAGCTTTAGGGGATCTCTGCAGTTTTTTTCAGAGATACTTCTAGGGATCTGTTAGTTTCCAGTTCTTCCAAGGTTATGTGATCTAAAGAGAAATGTTTACTCCTCTCCTGCCATGCACTCTGATCTGTGAATGACCACAAGCACTCTTTTCTGCCCTGGAATTGTGAAGAGGGTTCCCTCTCCACTGCTAACACAAGCTTTGTTATGCCAGGCACTCATCCTCACCCCAGGACAGCCGCCTTTTGATTGGTTGTTTGATACCCTTACTGTCTGTGGGTTGAGAGCTATGGAATAGCTGCCACTACTGCTGCTGCCACCACCTTGGGACTGGTTTGTGGTCCTGTCTCACCCAGATCTGACAGACCTTTCTCAGCGACCTTCTAACTTGTATTTGGCATTTGTGGATTGAGAAGTCTGGAAACCTCCTCAGTTGCCAGTGACTCAGACCCCTGAGGCCAGCTCCAGGTTTACTGGGGCCTGGTCTGCACCAGCATGGTCCTTGCTGGACTGTGCTCCTCTCCCAGACTGGCACAACAGACCTTTTCTATTGACCATCCAGGTTGTCTTGGACTAGAAATTGTCGTCTTTTTTTGTGGGTTCTACTGCTCTAGAATTTGTTTAGAATCATTTTGTACAGGTATTTGTTGGAGTTCGGGGGAGAGCTCAAGCAAGTACCTGCTATTACTTCATCATCTTGGCTCCACTCCAGAAATTTACCTTTTAAAGGCCAAGAAGAATATTATTAGCATTCTTCCAGCCACAGAAAAGCATTTCTTTGAAAAAATATTGATACCCTTTTTACATCACATTCATTTTGAAATATAATCCCCCTCCTCCATCCTCTTCTCTGAGCCATCTCCTGCCATAAAGATTAAAAAAGAAATAGAAAACCAAGTTCAGCAAAATTGATACGTTATGTCTGACAGAGAATGAACATTTCTCACTGTTAACTTATTATACTTTTGCCAAGTAAATACAGCAGATATCTCAAAACATTGTTGCATTTTCCCAAAGTTCTATTCTTAACAAACCCATTAAACAAAGCTATTGTCACAAACAAGTTATCAAAAAGTACATTACTTTAGTTGAAGTTCTAATATAGTAACAAAAATTTAAAAGCAAATTGTCGAGAATAAGGTGCAATAAGAATTGTAGCCGTTGTGTTCTTTATCTATACAAAAAGCATACTCTTTGAAGGTCATTGCTTAGGAGAATTGCTGTCCTCAGTTCTCTGTTCTAATAGGTGTAGCAACTTGACTGTTTATTGTAACTCATTCTGTGTTAGTGAAGCCTGAAAGAGCTTTTATACCTGGGTTTCTGCACTTTCTGTGACTTTCCTAGCTTTTTCTCTGGAGGACACTCAACTTGTTTAATTCCTAATTTGCAAATTCCTACCCCAGGCCTTATGTAAACAATAACTACCTTCAGTTGTTTCTGGCAATTTCTCACATAACAACAACAGCTTTCAGATATATTAAATTTTGCAAAACCCTGTAGACTCAGTTGAAACTCACAATAGCTCCATGACTTAGAGGATGAGAAAGTATAGGAAGTAAACATTTATATAATGCCTACTATGTGTGAAGCACTGTGCTAAGTTTTTTGTTTGTTTGAAAACAAATATCTCATTTTATCCTCACAAGAACTGTGGGAGGTAGGTGTTATCATTATTCCCATTTTATAGTTTGGGAAACTGAGGTAAACAGAAGTTAAGTGACTTGTCTGAGATCACACAAGCTAGGAAGTGCTTGAGGCAGATTTGAACTTGAGACACTCCCTATTCCAGGTCCAGCATTGTGTATACTGTGTCACCAGTCGCTTCTCCACTAAAAGTGCCAACCATCAGTACCTTCCCTTATTTCTGTCTCTGTTCCTGTTTCCACATTTCACTGAGTGAGGCTTTTTCAATCCCACTTATAGGAAATTTAAAATTGACAGCTATTTTAATTTATATTTTTAATGTATTATTTATATGTATCACCAAGACCTTTTAATGTATACAAACAGAATGAATTGAAAAATTCATCAAGGCACTTTTTTTTTTTTGCTTCCCTGCCCTTCCCTAACCACAGTGTTTTTGAAAATGCATTGTAGACAAGATTAAGAAACATGGGTATATGATAACAGTTACGAAGATTTGAACCTCATAGCATGATCAGACTCAAAGAATAATCAGTAATGATTTAATATCAATTTAGGAGGTTTCCAGTGGATTCTCTCATAAGGCTATGCTTAGCCTTATGTCATTCATCCTTTAAATTAACTAATTGGATGAAATTGTAGAAGGTATGTCTTTTAAAGATCTTATTTAGTATTTTATTTTTTTCCCAGTTTCATGAGAAAACAATTTTAACATTCTTTTTTCCTTCAAATTTTGAAGAATTCTCTCCCTCCCTCCCCTTTTCCCTTATTGAGAAGCAATGCTTGCCAGATTTGTAGATGACATGGAGCTTTAAGGGATAGCTAATGTGTTGGATGACAGAGACAGGATCTAGGAAGATTAGCACAGACTAGTACATATAGCTGAATCAAATAAGCTTAAGCCCAAAACTGAGCTCATTACTTTCCCTTTAAACCCTCTCCCCTTCCAAACTTTTTTTTTTAGAGTTGAGGGCACCACCATCTTCCCAGTCTACCAGGTTTGCATCCTAGATGTTATCCTTAGCTCCTCAGTATCTCTACCTCCAACCTCCCCACTCCCAATCCATATCCAATCTGTTGCTAAGGCCTGTTGGTTCTACCTTTCCAACATCTCGGAAATATGTTCCTTTTTTTCCTCAGATACAACTACCATATTGTTACAGACTCTCATCATCTCATGCTTAGATTATTGCAATAGCCTGCTGGTGGGTCTGCCTGACACAAATCTCTCCCTATTGTAATCCATCCTCCTTTTAGCTGCCAAGTCAAATGAGATAATATTTGTGAAAAGGGCTTAGCACAGTGCCTGGCATATAGTAGGCATTACATAAATATTTATTCCCCCAAACATAAATATCTCCCTATCACCTTCAGGATAAAATAGAAAATCCCTTTTGGTGTTCAAAGCCCCTCATAAGCCAGCCAGTTCCCTGCTCCCCCTCACTGCCCCTCCAACCCATTTTTGGTCCAGTGATACTAGCCTCCTTGCTATTCCTTGAACAAGACATTCCATCTTGGGTTGGATTTTCAATGGCTATCCCCCATGCCTGGAATGCTCTCCTTGCTCATCTCTGCCTCCTGGATTCTTTCAAGTCCCAAATAAAATCCACCTCCTTCTTGATTTCAGTGTCTTTCCTCTGTTGACTAATTCCTATTTATCCTGTATGTAGTTTATTTTTATTTGCTTGTTTTCTGCCCCCTGAGATTTTGAGTGCCTTGAGGGTACGGACTGTCCTTTGCCTTTCTCTGTATACTCAGTACTGTACTTGGTATGTAGTAAATACTTAATAAATGCTCATTGATGGACTGGATACATGTAAAATTTAACACCTGGGTTCAAGGAATTGAATTCATACTTAAAGAATGGGACAGTCTTGACTTTCCAAATATTCTTGAGAAAAAGACCTGGGGACTTTTTTTAAGGTCAGTGAGTCAATAGCATGACACATACAGCAGCCCCAAAGACTGATACAATCTTAGGTTAACATAGTGTCTTGAATGAAGGAGTCTCTGAATGTCTCTGGTCAGACAACATCTAGAGTAATATATTTTAGAGAGTTCATATACAAGTTAGAGCATCACTGGAAAAGGGTGCCCAGGATGGTGGGAACTCAAGAATATGACATCTCCCACATGAATACTTATTGCCCCAAACTGCTAGGACCTCTCCCTGCTCCCAAAATTTCCTAGTATATACTTTGTATACATTTTGAATTTACTTATGTATATTTACTTTGTATAGATTTCAAATTTACCTGTATACTTTGCGTGCATTTTGAATTTACTTATCTATGTTTACTTTCTCTCTATTTCATATAGTTTATATTGTATACATTTTATATTTATTTACATGTATACATATAAATTGTACTTATAACATATCATTTCCCTAAATAGAGGAATGTAAGCTCATTGAGGGCAGGGACTATTTCATAGTTATATTTGTATCCCCAGTGTCTAGCATAGTGTATGGCACATAGTGGGTGCTTCTTGTTCTTGTTCAGTTGTTTTTATCTTGTCTAACTCTTTGTGATCCCCTTTGGGGTTTTCTTTGTAAAGACGCTGGACTGGTTTGCCATTTCCTTCTCCAACTCATCTGACAGATAAGGAAATGGCGGCAAACAGGGTTAAATAACTTGCCCAACACCACACAATTGGGAAGTGTCTGAGGCCAAATTTGTACTCAGGTCTTCCTGATTTCAGGCACAGTGCTTTATCTACTCTATCCACTGTAAGTGTCAATAATAATAGGAGAATATGACATGTATGAAAATATAAGGTTGAATACAATAAATGCAGAGGTGAGATTCTAAGTTTTATAGCTGTACTATAATAATTTACTATATATGGTATCCTTAAGGACAGGAAATTTCTATATTCTTCAATGCCTAGCACAGTTCATTGCACATAGTAGGTACATAAGAAATATTTGTTTAATTAGTGGATGAATGAATATACTCATACTCATACAGGAGGAGAATTGGGATCAGGTTCACATTTCTTTTTTGTCGTGGCAGTAGTGGAAGTTGTGTTTCTTTGGCCAGGCCTCCCCTTTTATTTTCTTCTTAAGAGATCTTATTTTCTTTTGAGTCAAAAAGCAAAACCAAATGCAAAAAAACCAAACCTTGCTACTTTTCTGCTTAAAGTTTTATGAGAAAAATTATCCTTTAATAGTTGTTGGTAGAGGAGAATGGTGAAAGAACGCTGTTTGGGTGGCTTCCAATAGTTTCAAAACAATCTCAGCACAAAAGATAACTTTTTGCCTTGTTTACTGTTGGCCCACTTATCTCTTTAAAGTTTTGCAATATGAATTACTTCAGTTATGAAAAGTGGTGGGAAAAAGGCTGCCACTATGGCTCCTTACCAATGTTCATGCTATCAATACTATCAAGTTCATACCTCCCCCAGTAGGCTGGAGTCTGTTCTTGTGGTTTTTCCAATTACCTGACCATGGCAAGAATGGTGGGACAATCATATGGCTACAGCAGTTGATGTTAGTGGAATGATACTTGTCCTATGCTATTGGCAATATTTACTATAAAGTCCAGCAGATGGCTTCCACTGAATGTTGGTTGTGGTCTCTGTATATCAAGCCACCTCAGTTTAAAGAGGTTATATAATGAATTGACCTATGCCTATATTTTTTCTTTTTTTAAATTATATTTATTTCATTAAATATTTCCCAATTACACATAAAAAAATTTTAACCATCATTTTAAAAAAATTTGTGTCAAATTTTCTCCCTCCTTTCTTCCGCTTCCCTGTCCTTGAAAATGTAAGCAATTTGATATGGATTGTACATGTGAAGTCATGCAAAACATATTTTCTCATTGGTCATGTTGCAGAAGAAAACACAAACAAAATAAAGAAAATTTAAAAAACTATGCTTCAATCTTCATCCGGAGTTCATAATTTCTTACTCTGGAGGGGAATAGCATTTTTCATCTTGGGTTCCTTGGAATTGTCTTGGCTCATGATGTCTTGATCAGAGTAGCTAAGTCTTTCATAGTTGATCATCCTTACAATATTGTTCTTACTGTGTACAGTGTTATCCTGGTTCTGCTCACGTTGTATGCATTCATATAAGTATTTCTAGATTTTTCTGAAATCCATTTGTCCTTTCTTATACCACAATAGTATTCCATCATAATCATATACTACAGGTTGTTTAGCCATTCCATAATTCATGGGCATTCCCTCAGTTTCCAACTTTTGTCACCACAAAAAGAGCTGCTAACTATTTTTTGCACAAATAGCTCCTTTTCCCTGTTCTTTGATTTCTTTGGGATACAGACCTTGTGGTGATATTTCTGAGTCAAAGGGCATATACAGATTTATAGCCCTTAGGACATAGTTCCAATTTTTTTTTCCCAGAATGTTTGGACTAGTTCACAACTTCACCAACAGTGCATTAGTGCTCCAATTTTTCCACACTCTCTCCAGTATTTGTCATTTCTCTTTTCTGTTTTGTTAGCCAATATGATAAGTTTGAGGTAGTATCTCAAAATTGTTTTACTTTTCATTTCTCTAATCAGTATTGATTTACAGCATTTTTTATATGACTGTTTATAACTTTGATTTTTTCCCCCCTCTGAAAACTGCCCTTTCATATCCTTTGATCATTTATCAACTGGGGGATGGTTCTTATTTTCATAAATTTGGTCTAATTCCCTATGTACTTGAGAAATTAAGTCTTTATCAGAGAAACTTACTATAAAAAAATTCCCCCCCCCCCACTTTCCTATTTCTTTCTAATTTGGGCTGCATTAGTTTTGTTTGTGCAAAAGCTTTCTAATTTAATGTAATCAAAATGATTTTTTTACTTCCTGTAATAATCTCCATCTCTTGTTTGATCATAAACTCTTCCCTTATTTATAAATCTGAAAGATACATTTTTCCATGCTCCCCTAATTTACTTATGTCACTCTTTATGGCTAAATAATTTATCCATTTTGAGCTTATTTTGGTATATGGAATGAGATGTTGGTCTATGCCTAGTTTCTGCCAAACTATGTTCCAGCTTTCCTAGCAATTTTTGTGAAATGTTGAGTTCTTATCCCCAAAGCTTGCATCTTTGGGTTCATCAAACACTAGATTACTATGGTCATTTACTACTGTGTATAGTATAACTAATCTATTTCACTGATCCACCACTCTATTTCTTAGCTAGTACCAGATGCTTTTGGTGATTACTGTTTTATAATATAGTTTGATATCAGGTACTGCTAGGCCACTCTAACTTTTCTTTACCATTTGATTTCCTTGATACTCTTGACCTTTTGTTCTTCCAGATGAATTCTGCTCTATTGTTTTCTAAACTTATAAAATCATTCTTTGGTAGTTTTATTGGTATAGTGCTGAATAAGTAAACTAACAGATAAAATTGTTATTTTTTATCATGTTGGTATAGCCCATTCATGAACAATTAATATTTCTCCAATAGTTTAGATCTGTATTTGTATGAAAAATGTTTAGTAGCTGTGTCCATATAATCCTTGGGTTTGTCTGTGGCAGGTAGACTCCCAAATATTTTACATCATCTACAGTTGTTTTAAATGGAACTCTATTTCTTTCTATTGGGTTTCATTTGTAGTATACAGATATGTTGATGATTTATGCAAGTTTATTTTAAATCCTACAGCTTTGCTTAAGGTGTTAATTGTTTCCATTAGTTTTTTAGCTGATTCTCTAAGGTTCCCTAAGTATACCACCATATCTGAAAAAAAAGAGTTTTGTTTTCTCATTGTCTATTTTTATTCTTTTGGTTTCTTTTTTTTTTTTGTCTTACTTCTATACTTACTATATTTGTTTTCAGTATGATCTGTCAGCATCAAAGAAACTTAACAGCTGTGGGTAAGTCCTCTCTGTGTGTGAATTTTCTATGTCCTGCGCCAAGTGTCAAAAACTTTAACTGGTCAGTCACCAAGCATTTATTAAGCACTTATTATGTTTCAGTCATTGTGTTAAGCACTGAGAATGTTATTCATCCTTTGTTCTCAAAGAAGACAACGGCATCATGAGGGTGATGTCCTGGTTTGCAAATGGATTGAATTTAAGTGAGGCAGATCTGTGTAAAGTCATCAGCCTCTCTCCTCCAGAGTCATCAGAGTCCAGTGGCAAGACAGAAGTCAAGATGACTTCCTATGGTCCTTAAGATGGACTAGCTTTTTTCTAAGGTGCCTGCCAGCTCTGAGATTTTGTGGTTCTGAAACTTTATCATCACTTCAAAACAGAAGGTGATGTCTTCTATTTCTTATACCTCTACGTTATGTCTAATAGGGTCAAATACATTGACTCTTCTTTAGTTTGAATTTGAATATTCCTACTTAGGTTTATCAATTCATTCCATGTATAAGTTATTTACATTCTGAGACACAAATTATATGGAAACAGAACAAGTTTGCTTGTCATATAAAAACAATGAGGTTAATTTCTTACACTAAAAGTAGATGAAACATCTGATGCTCCTGGGGTCGAAGAGATATCCGTTACAGTAAGATTCATCTAGAAGGACAGTACTATGGAACATCTATTGGCCTTATACATGTTCAGTTGTTGGATTGCTGATTCAGTTAATGATATCTGCTCAATGTTTTGCCAGAGTCTGATTTTAGCCCTTCTGAAACCATTGCTCAGTGCTAACATGGTGTAAGTATGATGTCAGGAAAATCAGGATATGTGAAAATAAACTCAGGCCCCCAAATGGGAAAAACCATGCCTAGGTCCATTGTTGCCAACATAAACTGCATCTGGTGATAGTACATTCTTGTTCAAATACATTGTGTCAGAGATCTTTTTTTAAGGCAGTAATCACCAAATAATTTCCCCAGAAAGCATTTTGTTATTCAGATAATATTCTAGGGGTATTCCTGAATAGCTTTTTAGTTCAAAGACTGGTAGGGTAGGCCTCACATCTGTTACTACTGCTGCCATATTGGACAATTTAAGTAAAAGAGTTGGCAGTTTTGAAATATTTTGCTGAACAAACCTGAAAAGATATCAGAAAGACCTTTAGATTTAAAATGGAGCCAGATCCACTAAAAAGACAAAGTATAAACATCAGCTTCTTGTGCATAGCTTGTTCAATAAAAACAAAAAGATCCTATGTTCCAGTATTTAAAATTTTTTTTTTTGCCTTAAGGCTACTTAGTGATTCTGAGCAAGGAGATACATTTGCTGTGCCTAGCTGCTGAAACCTCCAATATTTGTGTGCATACTTTGGAAGAACACAGAGGAATCAGAGAGAATCAGAGAAGAATTATGAGAAAAGGTAGGCCAACCATGCTGAGATAACGACCTAAAGGTGGTTGAGAAAAAGGAAAATGAAGGGAAAGATATATAGTTGGATTTGTCACATCTACAGTCAATATCTGGGCAGCCACAGAAATGACTCATGTGCAGGAAGAGCAGTGGAGCTTGAGAAAGGCAGTTTGTGCAGCACCTACGTTGCAAGCGGGATATCCCAGCCTTCTAGCTGCAATGGCTTCTATAAAAACCTTGTATGAAATGCTCTACTTATAGAATGTGACCATTAGCCAGCATACTGGAATTTTTCAGATACATGTCTTTCTAAGGGAGATGTATTAGGGAGTTGGTGGTTAATAATGAGCAACTCTTTTAGTACAATATTTGGTGGCTAGGCTTTCTTTCTCCTTGGATTATGAATTTGTGTGTTTTCTTCTTCTTCAACATGCTAAGAAACACCCTATTATAAACCTCAAGAACAGTATTGTCCGTAATTTTCAAGTTTCATCACTGCTTCTAATCACACGACCCTATCTTGAAGTTTTTCCTATGAAAAGATGGGGGAAATTTTATGTTCACAGAACAGTCTCTAGTGGTCATCTGCTTGTCTGTGTGTCAATGTGGGACTAAATGGATTCAAAGATAGGTCCTGCATAGGTTTAATTTCTGGGAGCAAGTGATCCCTGTTAATTTGAATAACACTCTCTTAAGGTGAGCTTCTGAACATAGAATTGGGCTAACCTAGGTAGGACAGAAGTTGTAGCTGCTATGTACTCAGCAATTTACCATTTCTATTGAAATAACCCTTGTGTCCACCTGTCATGGGAGAACTAATATCCAGATGGTAAGTTCAAGGAAAAAGAGGGATTGGAGTGGAGTCACATTTTTTTTTAAAGGTCCACTTAGTGATCAGGTCCTCTTGCTCAGTGCCCATGAAGGGGATTGCCTTGTCATCTCAAAGCACTGAGTTCCACACATGGACTGAGAGAAACAACCAGAATTTTCATCATCCCCAAAATGTCCAACCTGGAAGCTAACATTTGTAGTCCACTGGAAGCAGACAGGTTCTGAAATTGTAGTTTGGTGGTCCCACTGTGTCTAGCAGTAGAGAGAGTAACCATGGAATATGGTACCCTCCCACTGAAGCTGAGAACTCTTTAAGAGTATTCCATATATCCTAAGCATTTTTTTCCCAAAGGGAATTTGGAGATTCTGAGTGCACAGCTTTGCAGTGGGGGTAGGTTGGCATGTACCCTTCATAGGAGGATGCCAAACTAAGATTAGTGATCCCAACATGAGCTTGTTTCCCTAGTTACTGATGCTGCCACCCTCTTTATTCTGACCTGGACTGAACCTCTCAGTTTCCTTCAGTTATCTTTGTTGGTGTGACAACTCCCACTCTCCATTCTACCAGTTGGATCCTCAGCTTAGCACTTGGATCACAGCTTTGTTATCTCTCCAGATTTTGGCATCATCTCCCCTCCCCCTTTTCCCTCCTAACTCCTTATATCTCCATCTGACTGCCCAGTGACTCAGCTATTTAATCTTTAGCACCTAGCACTTACTGAAAAGGGATGGTATGTGTCAAGTCTTCCCTAGAAAATTATTTTTATTTTATTTTAAAAATAATGCACATGACTACTCCATTTTAGGGTAAGAAGCTTGCTCTTCCATTGTCAGTTGGATGTTTCTGTTTGCCCTAGATGCACTGTTTCCAAATTCTGATTTGTTTTTGGATAAGAGAAAAAGTTATGCCTCTTAAATTGTTAAGAGTAAAGTTCCTTTTGGGCAGGAAACCTCAGTTGTATAAATGTCTGTTTTTTCACCAAATAGTGCTTTATTAATCAGGGTTTGGTGCTTTCATGACACAAGAAAACCCCCTTCAGGATTATTAAACAAGAGGAGCTGATGACTTAATGGACCTTTTAAAAAGGTTGTGACTCCACTCCAATCCCTCTTTTTTTCCTTGGACTCTTCATGTTGATAGAAGTTCTCCCATGACAGTGGGGTTAAGGGCTACCTCAGCAGAAATGGCAAAATGCTGAGCACATAAGCAATAACCTTGTCTAATTCTACGGTTCTGTGTTTCGGGTTGTCTCTGTGTTTGTTTTTTCCTGTTTTTAGGTAGATGAATTATCAATCGTGAGGTGGATGTGTGCAGGCTTAGATGATGACTTTTGATATCAAGTGGTTCAGGGGTCCTGGATCTTTTGCTTAGACCAGACTGGTTACAGGGAGGAATTCCAAGAAACTATTCCACTGCTTTTGGAGCAGATGTTTGCTAACAATAAGATGAGCCCAAGGCATGTCCCTGCTTGGCAGAAGTAGCTGTTGTGAAGGATACAGTGCAGAGCCAAGGTGAAATGTAAAATGTCAACTCAGTCTTTCCACAATATGCCTTTTATTTATGAAGTATGTGAACTTCCTGAGGGTGTAACAAGTTGTTATTGCCTATTAAATTTGTTTCATCAGATGAAAACTTATGCTGTTTATATCTGATTCTTGTTATACATTCAGCATCTTTATACTCTTTACTTTGAGGGAGACCCTAGACATGAATGTAAACCTAAACTTTAAGTATACTTTCCTCAGAGGCACCAGGTTGGGGTTTAAGGAATATAATCCTTCCCACTATAGGATAGTCTCCCCCTAAGACAGAACTTGGCTTACTGCTCTATTTTTATTTTATCAAGTTCTTTATCTCTTTTATAGTCAAATATTTATTAAACACCCACTACGTGGCAGGTTCCACGTTAGGCAGTAATCATGGATTACCCCGACTCAGAGCAGTGGTGAATCTGAGGTAGACTGACAAAATCCCTTTATTAAAAGGGAAGGGCTCACCTAATCAATTTTCTCTCTCCTTTAAACACATCTTACTTACTCCTTCATTCTACCCCCACCACATTAATGTTGTCAGCACATCTTTGAATTCAGGATGTTGAACAGTAGTGAATTTCTCCTGGGTAGCTTTTGAGACCTTTCTTTTTCATTTAATTCAAGAATTATTTTTTAGCATTTTTGAAAAAAAACCTCCATTTCCAGATAGTAGGTTACAGAATCCTTGTATCTCACTGAAATTCAAGTTAAACTAAGCTAGTTCAACCCCACAATTCATTCCTGGCTAACCGCTTCAAAAAACTGACAAATTCAGGACCCCTGGGAAGAAAATACACAGCAGGTAAGAAGAAAGAAGGCTCCTCAACTATGCCATGTGAATAGTTTTCCAGGAGCTTCAGACTGGAAAGAGTTTTTGCCAACAAAGTCATGCAGCTTTGTTTCTCTGCTACAAATACTTGCCTAGACCAGCCACAGCAATAAATTTACTACATCAGATGGCTTTTATTGACTGACAAGCATTCAATTGCTAGTCATCAGCTGGGGTGGGAGGGCCCTTTGTTGCCACAGCTGCTTCTTCTTAGCCTTTTTTGGACAGGTGTGGCTTCTGAGGCAAGTCTGCCATCCTTGTGTTTAATGGCTACTGTTGTAACTGCCTGTAATGTTTGTACTTCCAAGGCAGGTGTGACTTCTACTACATTTACTCTCCATCACATATCTTGTCTGTAGGGGGTGGGGAATTGCTTTTTCTTGGCCAAGTACAGTCAGCAACTGTTATCTAAGACATACTATGACTATGTGTTAGGAGATTGGGACAGTTTAATACTGGGATATATAGAGGCATGCAGGTGCTGCCATTCTGGAGAAATAGTTCCTTTCATAGTTTTTCCTGTGGCTGGAACAACTGAGAAGGGAAGTGGTTCTGTAAGATTATTTACGTGTATTTATGGAAAATAAGTTGGATGATTGAGTCTGACATTGCTGCGCAGAGAGGTGGTCAGTGTTAGAGAATCATAGGAAAGTCAGTAAATATGTTCACAGCGTCGTACTTTGTATCAGATGATCATATAAGGAGTGAAAGGAGCATTTGTAGGGCAGGACTGGAAGAAAATTAGCTTTGAACGTTCTCATTTTGAGTGCCTATTTTGGTGGGTATTTCATGGTAGGATTTGACTTGAGTCATACATCTTGTAGTCATGAACCCATAAACACAGGGTATAACAGTGTGGGAACAAGTGATACTGCTACTGTGGCATTGGATCCAAGATTGTATGATCTATCTGGATTGTATCAGTTAAGGTTTTCTTCCATGCCCAATCCTAGGGAAATAAAAAGAACTAGTATGAAAGGATGCACATCTGTAGTAGTGTGATATGAGTCTATCAGTATAATAAATGAGAAATAACAAGTTAAGTCAACAGTCATCTATTAAGCACCCACTATGAGCCAGATATTGTACTGGGGATACAAAGAAAGAGGGAAAAAAAATTCCTCTGCTCTCAAGGAGCTAAAGGGTCAATGGTGGAAGATAGCATGCCCACAACTATGAACAAATAAGGGTAAATTGAACATATGGGATAACTTGGTGATAATCAACCAAGAGGAGGCCCCAGAATTAAAGGAGGTTGGGAAAGAAGGCTGCAGGAGATGGGATTTTAATTAAGACTTGAAGGAATCCAGGAAGGCCAGAAGGCAGAGATGAGGATGGCAAGAATTTCAAGCATGGGGAATAGGCAGTGAAAATGCATGGTGTCAGGAGATGGAGTGTGTTGTGCAAGGAACCATAATCAGGGAACCTGGAGGCCAGGTTCAATGGATTGTGCAATACAAAGAGCAGAGTAAGATATAAGAAAACTAGAAACCTAGGAAGGGATCAGGTTATGAAAGGCTTTAAAAATCAAAATGAGGATTTTACATTTTGATGTTGGAGATGACAGGGAGCCACTGGAGTTTATTAAGTAGGGGTGACATATACTTCCCAAGTGATAAATGATCAAAGGATATGAACAAGTAGTTTTCAGATGAAGAAATTAAAGCTATCTATAATCATATGAAAAATACTTTAAATCACTATTGATGAGAAATGCAAATTAAAACAATTTTGAGTCACCACCTTACACCTATCAGGTTGGTTAATAGGAGAGGAAAGGAAAATAAATGTTGAAGAGGATGCAGAAAAATTTGGACACTAATATGCTGTTGATGGATTTGTGAACTGACCTAATCATTCTGGAGAGCAATTTGGAACTATGGCCAAAAAGCCATAAAACTGTACATATCCTTGACCCAGGAATACCACTACTAGGTCTATAATCCAAAGAGATTTAAAAAGGCAGGGGAGAGGACTTATTTGTACAAAAATATTTATAGCAGCTCTTTTTATGGAGGCTAAGAACTGGAAATCAAAGGAATGCCCATCAATTAGA